>NC_046156.1:208557184-208755681 GCF_011064425.1 Rattus rattus | reverse complement strand
AAGTTACGTATTGCCCCGTACATGGTGGTAAATCTTTCATCAATCGTATTCTTCAATACTGGTCACTGGAGGTTACTAACATGAGATATATTTACAACCTACAAAATTAACTCCAAATGGATCTAAAAATTTAATGCTAAGGGCAGAACTTCTAGAAGATACTAACAGAAACTAGGATTCTCTGAGTTTGCATCCTGCCAAGAATGTCTCTACACATCTCCAAAGATGGGTAAGGAGTGCAGCCACTATAGGAAAGTTAATCGAGTCCACCACCAGGTCCAGGGAGGTTAGACCATGAGCCTTGATAGGTGGTCCAGGTTCCTAAATTCCAACCCTGTGGAATACAATACCGAACACCCCGCCGTTCTTGCCCCTTTGTGGTAGTGATCTATGCTCACCATCAGGTCTTGAAGGAGCTCCCCTCACAGAACACAGCAAGGCAGTGGTCAGAGACACATCACAATTGAACCATTTAAACATACAAAGTTGAACCTACAGTATGGCACCTGGAACTTCTCTGACTGTATTCATAAGAGCCTGATTGGCTAGTGAATCTTGATTGACATGAATACCTCCCACATGGTTAGAGGGTGCTAAAGGGGCACAGCACAGTGGTTCCTGGCCCGTACTTCCAGATCAGAGGTGGACCTTTTTCAAGATATGCAAAGATTTGCATTTAAGTAGCACTTGTGCCCATCCAACTGTGTTCACATCGTCCCGTGGAGGACCTGACCTTTCCAGCTCCTCTGGTAAAGCCTAACAGGAGCTTCCAGCCATTCTGCTCTGTGATGCGAGTGATCCTTCATCCAAGGCCATTTATGTCAAGACTGGAGAGCCAAGGCTCGGAGCCTCAACACAGCACCACATAAAGCTTCCTTCTCCTGGTCAAAATGGATAGCTTGTATATGTAATTCAAAATTAACCTGTAAGCTCAATCTTCCCAGAACCAGGAAACTCTGGGATGCTGGGAAATCAGGTTTTGGGAAAAAATGAATGGGAGAGATGGTGGCCTAATTGATTGGTACTTATAATCCCGCGACACTATTTCAAAAGTAATTCCAGCTGGAAACCTGAGAGAAATGGTTTTTACTACAACTTGGTCAGTATTCAATATTTAATAAATGCTTGATTTAAATTTGGCCTGCAAAAAGGTGATTGTTCTCCTCGGCCACCGCATTAGGATTAACAATAAGGAGGCCCCTAGTTAGATACCTTCCTACTCCAAATTAAATTTTCACCCCATACTAGTGAGGCCATGACCCATGTACATGAGCAGTTGCAATGTATATATTCGTGCAGAAAAACCAACAGCCAGTCACTACCCAAGATGAGGGTCTAAGAACAGTCCAGGCTTTTCTGAAGAGCCTGAAGACTGATACCAGATTACTTCCATTTCTGTGGTTATTTCTCCTGCCTTCCTCTGAATTCATGAATGAAATTTGTTCCATCTGTAAACCAAGTCCACTCTGCCCCTGGCAAAAGGGATTCCTTTAAGTTAGGTTGGGTGCTAATATACCTGGGCCAAGATTTAGCTGCATTGGTGGAGTGGATGGTCCAAATTAGGGTCAGGGAGAAGCACCTAAATTCAAGGAGATTCAAGGAAACAGGTGGTTGGAAGGTAACTTGGCCAGGGTTAATTAGTAAAATCTAACAATGAGTCATGTGGGCATTACTGAACCACTAGTCATGCTGCGGTTTGAGTATCCCTTCAATTCCATGGAGGGTAGTTATGGCTAAATTCTGTCCCAAAGTTAATTTTCTGCATCTTCACCAGTAATGCCATAGCTACAATGATACATGGGCAGGTGGGACATCCTGCTCCCACTGATCTAATTTTTGAACAAATAACCATCAAATTTTCATGGCCCCCAAAGTTTGAACGACCCCTTTTGTTATTCCCTTTATTTTCATCGGCATACAGGTGAAATGGCTTAGTAATATCTGGTAGTCCTAAAACAGGAACTAACAGCAGGGCCTGCTTTACTCTCTCAAAGGGCCTTTGATGATCCTGAGTCCAAAAAAAGTCCTTGATTTCCTTGGCTTCATATAAAAATGTTTGACTATTTCTAAAATCCTGAATCCATACTTGTAAAATTCTGACCCCAAAGAACTCTATTACCTTTTTTGCGTCCTGGGGTGGAGGTGATGTTGAGGATAGTTTTTCACTATAGAAAGTTACAGTTTCCACCAAAAAGTGGGTGAATTCTGTATTTTGAGGCAGGAGGTGAAGTGAGTTGCATTAATACCAGGATCAATTTTCAAAAGGTGTAAAATATTCCCTGGGCTTTTGGCAAGCTGGAGTATGTTGAAGAAAGAAAGCATCTTTTTGGTCAAGGACAGAATATCATTTCTGATCTGGTGGCAATGAGCTCAATAAAGTATAAGGATTAGGCACCATGGGGTGTATGCCCATTACTCTGTGGTTAACTTCCTGTAAGTCCTGGATGGGGTGATAGTCATTAGACTTTGCTTCTTCATGGAAGATAAATGGAGTGTCTAAGGATTGACATGTTTTGGAGGACTCCACTAACAGTTTTTTGGATGGGGAGATCCCTTCTAAAGCTACTTTGAGATATAGTATTGGCAGACCTGTCACCCTGCCCCAGTTTAAGCCTCCGCAAATACAGGTGATGCTTGTTAGGCCATGACCCAGTTTCTGTTCATGCCTCAAAGAAACTTTGCCAACCAAACATCCAGATCTTGTTCGGGGTTGGCTGGTGACTCATATAGTCTATAGTCTCAGAGGCCAAGTGAAGTGTCAGCACCTGGATCAGATCACCATTCTGATCCATTAACTGGACTTCTCCAGGTTTAAAATTAATCTGGGACCTCATTTTAGCTAGAAGATCTCCTCCCCAATAAGGCTTAAATTGGGCACTCAGGAATGAAAACAATGGGGTTACCCATCCTATCCTAAGTCCACACTGCTCTTGAGTACACTTCAACATTATTGTTTGGCACCTGTGGCGCCCTTTGTGTACTCAGGGACTTTTATGAGCACTGAACGTAGAGCTCCAGTATCCACCGAAATGCAGACTTCTCCACTCTTTGAGGGCCACCTGACTAGGGAGGGCCTCTGAGCTCCTGCTTTTCCTCAAATCTTCTCTCCCTCCTCAGTGACCATAGTCTATTCGCTTTGGCTTGTCATGAGCTGCTCCCAGCCCAATGTCCTTCCTCTTTACAATAGGTGCATTGGTTCTTACCTAAGATTAGTTGATTACCTCCTCTAGACTTTTCCTTCAGCAATATTCCAGAGCTGGCACTTCCTCTCTCTCTGGTCCAGATTACTATTGGCTAGAAGAACTTTGACCAGATCTCTGTTCAATACTTCCCCTGTCTTAATCATCCTCTCCCTATTATGATACACCTTCTCAGCAACATCCACTAAATCTCTCAATGACTTCTCCCCTAGTCTTCCTAACTTCTGTAACTTCCTTCTAATGTTAGTGCTGACTGATTTATAAATGCCAGTACTACTGTGTTAGAATTCTCTGCCTCCTCACGGTCTAGATGCATACAACGACAGGAAGCATCCATAATCCACTAGAGAAACTCTGCTGGGCCTTCATTATCCTTCTGCCTAACATTATAAACCTTAGCCAAATTTGTCAGTTGCCAAGTGACTGCTGTGAGACCTGCCATTAGAGATTGCAATAGACTTGGAGATGTTCCCTACCTTCACCAGTATTGTAGTCCCAAGATCATCTCCTTCAAGAGGGGAAACGCAACATCTAGTCGCTGGGGTCTTGGGGTTGGAGGCAAGTAGCTCCTCCGAAATATTCTTCTTCTGTGCCAATCCATCATTCATTCCTTTCCTCAGTTGTAAAGAGGATCTGCAAGAGTTGTTGACACAATCATCCCAAGTGGGCTGATGGGTAAAAGAGATATATCTAGAGGACTGAGCCACTGGGGTTCCAAATGAGCCTCAAGGTAAAGTCAGAGAACCCTGGGCATTCTCTCCTCCACCAATTATAAAGATGCAGCAGTATGGGCCAATAATGGTAAGGATTTCCCTGTTGTTCAATTGTTCCTGCCCTTAAAGACAGTGAATCGAATAGCCCAGGAGGCACTGACCTTTCACATCTCTGTGCTAGCCTCTATTCTCAAGTTGATACTACTTTGGGGATGGGTGAGGCTAGAGCTAGAAGCTGGGGCCTGAAGGAACCTACAGCTTGGAACAGGGGCCTGTGGGAAATGCTGGTGGCTCAGTTGAAGCTGGCATCTGCAGAATCTCTGGCACAGCCTAAGCTTGGGGTGTAAGGTGGTGGGGAAGAGAACCTTGGGTGTACTGTCCTAAAATGGGTAAAGAGGTGCAGGTTTCAAGCCTCTGCTCCATTCATCAAACCACCAGGGCCAACACATTCCTAAGGACAAAAAGCATTAGCCAGAGGGAAGAGGGATGATTTAACCAGAGAGGTGGATTAGCAAACCAAATCCTCCAAACCTTACCATATAGGGGACTGATCTGGGTGTCCCTGTGCTTTTAGAAACACTCTGTCTTCTACTGCACACCCAGGGAGGTGAAAGGTCCCCCAGCTCTTCTGACTCAATCTTCCCCTT
Organism: Rattus rattus; assembly: GCF_011064425.1. Taxonomy (NCBI): domain Eukaryota; kingdom Metazoa; phylum Chordata; class Mammalia; order Rodentia; family Muridae; genus Rattus; species Rattus rattus. The sequence goes on along the minus strand of NC_046156.1, from coordinate 208,751,121 downwards.
TCTTCATCCACCAAAGAGATTGTGAGCTCTAGTTCTTTCTTAAATGAGTAAAACAATGGGTGAGGGGGTGTGAATCAGTTCAGCCATACCCGCCCATCAAAGTCCAGTGCAACATGAAAACAAAGAACTACAAGGTATACAGCAGATAGACCCCACACAAAGTAGCTGTGTCACAACCCAGAACAAAGTAAATCCAAAACACTAGGACTCACAGACTCTCACCTCAGAAAGTGGAAGCAAGTCTGGGAGGAAGCAGCCTAGACAAATCCCTCCTGACAGGTAATCAGACATCTCCCTGGCCCCCTATGGCAGGTGGCTTTTCAGCATGTCCACTTGTAGCACCTCTGCTGCCATCCAAATACACTGAGGTTTTCCAATGCTAAAAGCAAGAAGAACAGAGACACGGATGAATAGAATACTGAAGGCCCACCACTCACCAGCACTAGACTCTCCAGATTGCAGGTTCTGGAGATCTGCTGGGGAATCACGGAAGACAAGCCCCAACTTTATGCCCAGTTTGGCAGGAACCCCAGGAGACCGCCAGACTCCTGCACACCCATGTAATAAAAACAAAGAGAGTTTTATTTATAAGAATCTGGACCTGATCACTTAGGAAAGCTACACTCAAGTCTAGATGATAGAGGATGTGTGTGTGTGTGTGTGTGTGTGTGTGTGTGTGAATGAAGATGTATAAGCTGGGGCCTGAATCTCCATGATTGGTGTGGGGAAAGGAGTGGTTCTTCAAACCTGGTAACTTGTTCAGACAGAGGGCAGGACAGAGCAGCTAGAGAAGAACCCCTTGACTGGGAAGAAGTAATCATTCCATTATCTGAGACCAGAGTGTTTTTACAACATGGTCAAAGCTGTCAGAATGACGAATTGCTTCTTTCCCATAGCTCTAGTGGGGTTTACTACAATGAGCAAACCCTGTCTCCTTCAGAAGGCAAGAGCCATCTGCACTGGGAAAGTTCTGACCATTTAGAATTATCACAAAAGGAGGTAATGTTCTGGGTGGATCTGGAGGCCAGATTGCTCTGCTTTTAGTCCCTTTAAAGGCTAGAGGCATCTGTGCTGGGGTTGAGAAGGAGAGCAACCATTTTAGTCAGCAGAAGGACAAGACAGTGCAGGGTTTGACGCAGAGACGAGGAGGCAGGTTACCTGTGTCTCTTCCTTCATAGTCTTAAATTCTCCTAGTCGGACTGGGAAACAAATTAAATGTTGTTGTCACGTCTTTTGTGTCTTGACCCTTCTTGCATGTCACAATGGGGAGACTAAATTAGATGAAAGAACAACATTTTAAAAAAATGACCTCAGCTAGAGAAGTCCAATGTCGTTTGTCACGCAGGTATCTGATCTGTCTTCAAATGTTTTGACTTTGGATAAAAGACATCCCCAAAAAGCAGCTCCAAGTGCTGCTGAGCCCAATTTCACCTGGCAGCAAAGCTGAGCCATGAATTAGTGATGTTTGACTTGGGGTTGAGGTTCACAGCCACAGAAGTGGTTTCCAGGCACAGCCCTGCCTTCGCCTGCTGTCTTTATTGGCATAGCTGGCAGGGAAAAACCTGGTCTGTAAAATCTTCATCTTTGAAACGCAAATATAGGCACAGGAGCTCGAGAGGACAGAATTCATAAACATGTTTCGCCTCAATGGACCCATCAAGCCTCATCCCCAACAGATTCTAGTTGACAATGAAGTTTAGCCTTTACCTTGTACTGCTTCCGCCACCACATGCTTGTTTCTGACCGCCTTTGAATTAACGAACAAATGGTGCCTCATTTGCAGTCATTCACTGAGCTGCCTGAGCTCAAAATTCACGTCTGGGTTTTCTGAATGTTACGGATTTAGTGGAAATTCAAATGGTTTTTGGAATATGGATAAGAAAATAATATCTACTTTATTGCTGGCTCTGGAGATGGGTATGGGCTCACCCTTCCAGACCTAAGCATGTTTAAAGTTCAGGGTCAAAAAGCTTAAAGATTATTGACTTATAAATTATTGAATGCAGTTACAAATCTGTAATATCTATAGCAAAGGGGTTGCTTTATTAAACTTAAACCATGGTATGATTTAGTCTGGGATATAAATAACTGTAGAGAGAATCTTTGTTGTAAGCCCTACCTTCTCAATAAAAAATGCTGAGGGCTGTTAACGGGTTAAGACAACAAAACAGGAGGTAGGATTTTACCAGGAAGAGAGAATTTTCAGAAATAGAGAGTAAAAGAGAAACAGGGAGGAATGAGGGAAGAAGCAGGCTAGGTTGAAAGGATATGTAAAACAACCACTTGAATGGCACAGGAATAGTTTGAATGGGTTAAATAAGTTAAGATTGTTGGGGAATGAGCAAAGCTTAGGACTAGGCATTTATTAATAAATAATAAATAATTAGTCCCAGAGTCACCAAAATATCACGAGGTAAAAAAATTACTTTGGCCAGGTTAAACATGTGGTCTTCTCTGAAGTAGGAGAGAGAAGTGTCCTGATGGTAAAGCAGTAGAGGAGCATTTTATATTGAAGCTCAGAGCTGAGGTACAGAGCAAGTCATTGAACAGTGGAAGTGCTTTTTGCAGTTAGTAAATTTTATATTTGCCAGTTAATTCCCAGAATATACTAGAACAATAGAAACAATTTATCATTTAAAAATCACAAGATTTTAGAGAAAGAACAAGTCAAAACACACTTTGACCCTTGGGACATGAGTTATAGAAACACTCATATGGAACACTATAGAAATCCAAATTTTAGGTTAATTAGGAAGAAGAAAAATGAGTCAGTTAGCCCTTAACAAATATAATTTTGAATTATTTTGTTTTGGAGATAGTTTCATTTAAGGTTTCAAACATGACTTTTGAGCTTGCTATACACTATAATAACACATGATGAATCTGTGAACAAATAATTTTATATATTTAATCCTGTGTTTTTGGATCATTCTAAAAGATAGTCTTTTATACAAGAGGGATCTTAGGAGCTGTTTGATATTGGTCTAGTTAAAAGTTAAGAGCACTGTTTTTTTTTTAAATTTACATTTCAAATGTTATCCCCTTTCCAAGTTTTCCCTTCCCAAGTCATCCCCCCCTTTCCCCTGCCTCTATGAGGATGCGCCCCCACCCACCCACCCATTCCTGCCTCAGTGGTCTAGCTTTCCTCTATTCTGGGTCATCAAGTCTCCACAGGACCAAGGGGTTCCCCTCCCAGTGATGCCAGATAAGGCAATCCTCTACTACATATCCAGTCGGAGTTGTTGTTCTTCCCATGAGGTTACAACCCCAGTTCCTACAGAAGAGGACTGTTTAACAGTGTTATGTTGTGGTAAACAATTAAAAATAATGGTACCAGCTCACGCACAGCACCAGGGGGTGGCATCTGTGGGGTATTTTCATCTTAATCAGCAAAAAACATTTTAACCAACTCGCTAAGTTTTCAATTTCCATCCCACACTGTCACCAGCTACTTTAGCCCCAGCATCAGCTGACCTCTGCCTACATTGTTAGCACTAGCAGCCTCTGTTGTGAACCCATTCACATTCTCTGCAGCTGATCCCTGTGGTTATAGTCCCAATTCCCTGTAGTGTCCCAGTAAAATCAAAACTCTAGAAGCTTGTAGTTTAACAATCAAATTTAAATCAGTAAATTTTACTCCACAAAACATCCACACACAATAAACTGACATCTAATTATTGATAATGACATAAGCTTCCCACCCAGATAAGAAAAATTGTCCCAATAGTACATCCCTATAGGATTTTTCGATAGTGACCTGTGGCCATTTGCATACATGGATCTGGGGTTGTTCTTCTGCCTGTCTTGGTTGTTGTTCTCCCTCTCTCTCTCCCTCTCCAAAAACTCTGTCTCCACCTTACTTTTTCACTGCCCAATCACAGGACTTGCCTTATCTTGTGCCTGCCTCACCTGCATACACAGACATCAATCCAGGCTGCTTCTTTATAAAAGTCTAGTCTTGTCAATCTGGGGGCTGCTCCAAACCTCAAAGGTTTGGGACTGCGTTAACTGTGCTAGAGCTAAATTTAGAAAAATTTCCCAGTTTTGTTAGTTGAAGGGAAAAAGATGGGGATTGTGCTGATCTGCATAATTTCCTGAGAAGACTTTGCATAGTTCCAAAGGGGCTTATAGTTCCAAAGGGTTAACTTCAGTGATGGCAGCAAAACACATGGTAGCAGGAATAGCCAGATCTCACATTTTGAACTCTTAGACAAGAGGTAATACACAATGCATGGTCAGAAGTTTTAAACCTCAAACTGCACCCCATGTGAGCCATCTCTTTCATAAGTGCTATACCTGTGTTCTTTTTCCAATCATTTCCACCAACCGCTAAATAATTATTCAAACATAGGAGCCAGTGGGTGACATTCTCATTTAACCACCAAATTTTCTTCAACCCTAGATAGTGACACAACTACTTTTCTATCCCATACTCTACCACATACTTAAGTGAGACTGTTATGTTTCCACTCACACAGTGTCACAGAATAAATAGTCCTATTCCACAGAGAATCAGAGTATAGCAGAGATTGAACAGACCAAAGCAAGACCAAATTAGAGTAAAGAAAACATCAAATACCTAGTTCCTTGTTCAGCTACTTGAGATTATGATGTAAATTGTTTTGACTCAAAAGAATTAGGGGTTTATTCTTCCAGCTTCCATAGAAGCGAAGCACAGCTCCTTTTAGGGCCAATTTCACTATCTGCCTGCAGCTTTCCCTCAAAGCTGGTCCTGCATCCCACACCTTGTATATGGTATTCTATTTCATTTATTGAACATGAATTGTCAGGACCAGAGATTATGCACTTTGTCAGCCCTACTGTCAGAACCATAGTTTCATTCTAGAAGTCACATGGCAGCAGCTCACGTTCCATACAACTTCAGTTCCACAGAGCCATAAATCTAAATTGTTGACTATAAGTTGATAACTTGCATTGACATGGATGAGTACATAAATGAGAGGTTTTCTGGGAGGTGAGAGAGAGATGTGATTCAAAATTAGTGTATAAAAAATATACCTCTGTCCTACAAGAAACATAAAAAGTTACTTGAGTTACCATCGTTACTTCATCACGTGATATAAAAGAATGGTATTCTAGCTGAGTTTTAGGATAGATAGCTTCCATGATAGGAAAGATTTGGGGATAGGGTTGGGAATCTTGATAACTGGTCTGAGGCCAGGCAGAGATCAAATAGAAAGCTACCACATCTATAAAACTTGAGTACTTGACAGCAATCCATCTCTCAGAGGAGGCTTCATTTCCTAAAGGTTGCAAAACTACAAATCAGAATTGTCAGCTTATAATCCATTGTTCAAATATATGAACTATGGAGGATACTTCATACTCAAACTATAAAAATTAGTTCTAGAGCCAAATGTCAGTGACTATGATCTAGTAAAACACAAAATTGATTCAAATTCTGTGATCTTGTATAGTAAGAGTCTCATAGGTGTTTTCACCTACAGTAAAAGAACAAAAAAGTTATGAATAAAACTATATTAGTGGAAGTATGGCATAGATGTGTTATAGCAAAGTGGGGAAATCTCCCATATAGACTTTACATTGGCCAGCATGACAATGTTAGTCTATTTGTGAGTGAACATTATGGTAGAATGGCAATGAGGACTATGATCATCCTACAAGTTAAATGGACATCGGGAAGAGATTACTTAATATGTTACCATGGAGTTTAGTGTTTCCTTAAGTTTGATTGCCCCATTTGGAAATGGAAATGTCATGATAGTGGATCAAGAAGCCATATTAGAAGAACTGAACCATTTCTTTTCTCTTTTAGAAAGAAAATCTAAGTGTATGTAATATTATTTTGTTCTGCTTATATGGTGGCCAGACTGTTTTGTAGAAAAAAAGGCAGTCACTTTCTCATCACTTCCTCTTTATGTTTTTAAGATAAAATTATATATAATAGATAACAATATATCCAATTTAGATGTTTCCAAGATTAAGAGGATGTTTCCAAGGGAATTTTAAAAAAGATGTTTAAAAAAAATCAGGATAGTTTCTAGATATCTATACCCAGCAAAACACTCAATTACCATAGATGAAGAAAACAAGACATTTCAAGGCAAATCCAAATTCAAACAATATTTATCCACAAATCTAACCCTACATAAAATACTGGAAGGAAAACTCCAACCCACGGAGGATAACTACATCTAAGAAAACACTGTAAATAAGTCATCTATACCAGCAACAACAAGGAAAACATGCACATACACAGAGACTAACAACAACATCATAATAAGAGAATTAACAGTCACTGGTCATTATTATCTGTCATTAATGGATTCAATTCTCCATTTAGAAAGACACAGGCTATCAGAATGAGGCAAAAACAGGATCCATCATTCTGCTGCATACAAGAAACACACCTCAGCAATAAAGGTAAACATTATCTCAGAGTAAAGGGCTGGAACAGTTTCCCAAGCAAACAGAACCAAGAAGCAAGCTGGAGTAGGCATTCTAATATCTAATGAAATAGACTTTTAACCAAAATTAATAAAAATAAAAACAGGGAAGAACATTTAATCCTCATCAAAGAAAAAAATCTACCAAGAGGATATCTCAGTTCTGAACATCTATGCCTTGAACACAAGGGTACCCATATTTGTAAAAGAAACATTGCTAATGCTTAAATTGTGTATCAAACTTGACACATTAATAGTGGGAGACCCCACTTTACCCAATTGACAGATCATCCAGGCAAAAACTAAATAGCGAAATAATGAAACAAATCAATGTTATGAATAAAGTAGTCCTAACAGACATTTACAAAATATTTTACTCAAATAAAAAAGAATGCACCATTTTCTCAGTATGGATGAGAAATTGATCCTTTTCATGGATCCTTCTCCAAATTGACCATACAGTCATTTATGAAGCAAACTTCAATAGGTACAAGACATCTGAAATAACTTCTTGTATATTATCAGACCACCCCTAATTAAAGCTGGACTTTAACAATGATAGAAACACCAGAAAACCTATACAGTTAAGGAAACTGAACAACTTTCTACTCAATGATCTCTGGGTCAGGAAATGAATAAACAAAAATGTTAATACTTTCTAGAGTTCAATAAAAGAAGACACAAATACCCAAATTTATTGAACATAACAAAGCAAGATAAGAGGAAAGTTCATGAACTAAACATTTTTTATAAAAACTTAGTAAGTTCTTATACCATACCTTTAAATGTAATGAGAAAGCTCAGAAAAAGCAACACACAGAAGAGTAGAACTTAAAAAAAATCAAAATTAGGGCCTGAAATCAGTCAGTTAGAAACAAAGAAACAATACAAAGAATCAATGAAACCAATAGCTGGTTCTTTGAGAAAAATCAACGAGATAGACAAACCCTTAACCAAATTAATTAAAAGACAGAGGGACAGCATCCAAATAAACAAAATCAGAAATGAAAAGGGAGAGATAATAGACAGTGAGGAAATTCAAAGAATCATTATGTCTTACTTCAAAAGCCTGTACTCCACAAAATTGGAAAATCTTAACAAAATGGATGATTTGCTAAACACACATATACCATTTACCAAAGTTAAATCAAGTAAAGGGTTAGATGGCAGAAACTTCAAATAACTGAAGAAAGAAGTTGAGGAAGATATCATAAGATGGAAAGTTCTTCATGCTCATGGATCAGCGGGTTAACATAGTGGAAATGGCCATCTTACCAAAAGCAATCTATGAGTTCAGTTCAATTCCCATCAAAATTCCAACTTGTAACTTCTTTACAGACCTGAAAGAGCAACTCACAACTTTGTATGGAAAACAAAAAACAAAAAATATAGGATAGTTAAAATGACTCTGAACAATAAAAGAAGTTGTGGATGTATCAACATCCCTGACCTCAATCCATGCCACATAGCAATAATAATGAAAACTGCATATTATTGGTATAGGAAAAGACTGATTGATCACTGGAATCAAATCCCTGAAATATAACCACACATCTATGTACACTTTTGATAAAGAAACCAAAACCATACAGTGGGGGAGAGAAAGCATCTTCAACAAATGGTGCTAGACTGACTGGATGTCTACATGTAGAAAAATGAAAAATAGATCCATATCTATCATCTTGCACAAAACTCAAATCCAAGTGGATTGAAGACCTCAACAGGAAACAGGAAACCCTAAATATAATAGAACAGACTGAGCTCATTGGTACAGGAGATAACTTCCTGAATAGAGCACCAGTGGCTCAGGCTCTAAGATCAATAATTGATAAACAGAACCACTGAAAAGTTCCTGTAAGGCAAAGGACACTTTCAATAGGACAAAACAGCAGCCTACAGATTGGAAAAGGATCTTCATGATTCCTGCATTGGACAGAGATCTAATATCTAAAATATATAAAGAACTCAAGTTAGACATCAACAATCCAAGTAACCCACTTATGAAATGGGGTACTGATCTAGAGAGAGAATTCTCAACAGAGGATCTTGAATGCCTGAGAAGCACTTAAAGACATGTTCAACATCCTTAGTCATCAGGGAAGTGCAAATTGAATCAGCCCTGAGATTCCACCTTACTCCCCTCAGAATGGCTAAGATTGAAAACTCAAGTGACAGCACATGCTGGCAAGGATGTGGAGAAAGAGGAACACCCCTCCATTGTTGGTGGGACTTCAAGCTGGTAAAACCACTTTGGAAATCATCTTGCAGTTCCTTAGAAAACTAGAAATAGTTCTACCTCAAGATCCAGCTATACCACTCCTGAGCATATACCAAAAGATACTCCACTATGTCACAGTAACACTTGCTCAGTGATGTTCATAGCGACTTTATTCATAATAGCCAGAAACTAGAAACAAGCTAGATGTTCTTCAACTGAAGAATGGAATACTACTTGGCTATTAAAAACAAAGATATCATGGATTTTGTAGGTGGGGAAAAAAAAAAGACAACTTGAGAATATCATCCTTTGGATGTGCCAGAGACCTGGGATGTGGGAGGCTCCCAGGAATCAGTGGGAATGACAATTGTTGAGACTCACTGCAACTGGAATATGGAACCTGAGGGGGCCACCTCTTGCAGCCAGGCTAGAACCCCAGTAGAGTGATAGGGATACCAACACACCCACAGAATTTAGATCCCAAATTTATCCTGTCTACAAGAAATGCAGGGATAGGAGATGAGCAGAGTCTGAAGGAATGGCCGGCCAATAACTGTCCCAACTTTAGACTCATCCAATGGGCAAGCACCAATCCTTGACACTATTAATGATAGTCTTGTTATGCTTGCAGACAGGATCCACACAGAAACTGAGTGAAACTGATACAGAGGCCCATAGTCAAACATTGGATGGAGCTCGGGGTCCCTTACAGAAGAGTTGGGGCAAGAATTGAGGGCCCTAAAGGGGATTGGAACTCCATAGGAAGACCAACAGTGTTGATGAACCTGGACCCTTGGGGGCTCTCAGAGAATGAGCCACCAACCAAAGGGGTATATATCATGGTGACCTAGGTCCCAGTACATATGTAGCAGATACATAGTTTAGTCTTCCCCCAAGAACTTTTGCCTCCCTGTAGAATAAGTTCTCTTAACTGGGCTTTCTTGTCTGGCCTCAGTGGGAGTGAGTGCACATAGGCCTGCTGTCTGAGGTAATTTAGTCTCACCCAATTCTCTGCTAGCTGATCCATTACTTGTAGGCTTGTTTTAACACCTAGAATGAAAGCTCTTTCCCATGATTTGGTCTAAGTGTCTTTAAGATTCACTCTAACATGAAAAGAAGCTATTCTTAGAATAGCTATATTCTGGAAGAAATGGATTCCCAACTTGAAGTCATTTTCAAGCCTTTTTATCAGGCTCTGCAGGAGACTATCAGGGATTTGTGACCTGGTAACAAATCAATAGCTCCGCAATTGGTATGGTAAAGAGTGCCTGAGTTATAGTCCAGCCCTGTAACTGCTTGAATGGAGAAGCCCTTTTAGGTCTTTATAGTACAAAAGACAGAGTGGGACTAGCAATATTTGCCCAAAAGCTGGGAAACACTAATACATTTATTTGCCTTTATTTCTGTCTTTAAAAGCTCTTTCTTTTCTCATCCTTTGGAATATTCCCATAGTTTACTATGGCATATATAATCTCAACATACTGCTCTACTTGTCACCACCCGGTGTCATTATTCTTTATAGAATCTATTTGTTTTTACTAAAATAAGAATATGCAAGCTATTTGTCATGTTCCAGCAGCTCTCAGAAGCAAGGAACATCTTGTTTTACAAGGAGCTAGATGACAGGTAGGTATAGATGATATATATCTATAGATATAGATATAAATATAGATACAGAAGATAGATAGATAGATAGATAGATAGATAGATAGATAGATAGATAGATAGATAGATATAAACACCAAAGAAACAAAAGCCTCTGCACTTACGTTGGGGAATGGCCAGTCATTGTGGTGAGGTGTGTAGAAAGCCAGTTTGGAATCACAATGATGTGTTATTTGAGAGCCATGGGGTTTTCTTGGCTCTAGTTAAGTTATCTACATAAAAAGGTAGTGTATTTGACAATCCTGGTAACTGTGGCTAGTCTGTTAAGTGAAACAAACCAATTTTATAAAAGGAGATGTATATATATTTTCTCTTGTACATGAAATCTATGGGACAAGAGGCATGAAAATCAAGGAAGAAGTGGAAAGGTGGTGGGACTAAGAAAGGGGAGCACAGAAGGGAGTCTGACCATTACATTGCACGTATGTGTGGACGTTGTTATGATCTGGTGTGCCCGTCCAAAGTTGCTCCAGCCTGGGGTTTTTCAAACTGTACCTTGCCCTGAAAGGTTCCATTTACGAGCAGATTTTTAATACGTTTTGGGGATAGAAGATGGCTCTGAACTTGAGCGGACATGTGAGCAGCACCGTCTATATCATGGCACCCATGCAGCAGAGACTGATAATGACTTCTTCCTGTGAGTAGGAAAGATTTCACTCTAAAACTTATCAGGGGAAATTACAATTGTAGGGACAGGTGGACATGTGAAAATCATATTTTGTTTTTTTAAAAAATGCCCAAGTTCTTACTGGATACAAAGAACTGAAGAAGAGGTATATTTTGCTACCTATTCCTTATAAAGAGTTTGACATATGACACAGAGATGACAATGGTCTTACCTGCCTCTAAATTTATCACCTAGACGATCTGTCATGGGATTGACAGGCCGAGAACTTCCAGATGCCACGGGGGCTTTGGCAGGGCTCAGGAATATCATTTGCTGTTGAAGGCCCTTTCATTAGCCATTGTTATGGTTGCTGACGCTACTTCTCACGTGTTACGGAATGTCTCGAGGGCCCTACAGAGGCCACAAAGCCATTGCCTTGTGTCTTTGACCACAAGTTTTAAGCACTCCCAGTTGCTGCTGCTATCTTCCTCCCCGTGAATAAGGATCATTCTGTCATAGCTCTGTTAGTCCTAACCCCCATAAACATTGAGTGCAAGCCTCTCCCCTTTTGGCATCCTCAATTAATGCCTAACCTAAATGGCTTGGGCCATGTTCTTTGCTTCCCCCAGTGCCTAATGCCTGTGAATCGGCACACTAGCCTGCTGTCCTGTTTGTTTCTCTCTCAGCAGCAACAGGCACTCTGTATAAACCCACTCTCTTCCCACAATTTCCTATCTGGTATGCAGACTTTTGGGAGGATTTCCCAGATTCCCATACTGTGGTGTACATTTTCTGTACAATGTCCTTCCTTTGTGGGTAGGCATCAGGGCATCACTCTGTGACTGTGCTCAAACATCATCTTTGCTGACTTTGAAGAAATACTATATCCCATAGTGGACAGGACACTGGCAGAGATCAGTCCTGGGCAAACATCCAACTCTCTTGGCCCTTCAATCACCAGAAAGGAGAGACAGCATCCTCCAATATCTAGTGAAGTTGTGAGAAGCCCTCAAGGCCTAGATAAGAATTATAGTATGGCTAACACTTTGATGGTAGCTTTATGAGAGTATAGGCAGAGTATAGCTCTACCTGGACTCTTAATCTAAAGAAACTATGACAATATGGTTAAGCTACTTAGTTTGTGGTAATTTGTTATATAAATACACTCCAAAAGAGATTAAACACAAACACTGGATGTTGTAGTTGTAGTCCATTTCGTGCTTCTATAGGGAACCAGAATATCAGATAAGAATGTGAACAAGGGGCTGGGGAGATGGCTCAGCAGTTAACAGCACTGGCTGCTCTTCCAGAGGACCTGAGTATGATTAGCAATACCCACAAGGAAGTTTACAACCATTTCCAGGGGATCTGATACTCTCTTCTAGTTTCTGTGGCTACTGCATGTATAAGGTTACAGAAAAACATACAGGCAAAACACCCATTCAGTAAAATAGAATACTTTTAAAAGAATTATGCAGCTGACTTTCCTGGCTCAAATCCTAGGTCTATTAATTTGGGAACTTGGGCACCTGATTTATTCTCTCTGGGCCTCGATTTCCCCTTTGTAAACAGGTTTGTTACTCAACCTATCTTAGATTACTATTCGAGCCCGCTATTGAAATCACTATATGAAAATTGCTTATGATAGGCATAGCAAGTCCCTACTCAAGTGCTTCTTACAATTATGAATCAAAAATGGAATGGGATCTATATTTACAAGCATCAAGTGCTGGTCTATGTGGGAATGAAAACTCAGATAAGAAGTTAGGAGTCTTTTTTAATATGAAAGGAATAAATTTTCAAAGTGAATTAAACCTGCACCCATGGGACAAAAGCCTAATTATAAGAGCACTCAAAAGAATTTATAGTCAAGCAAAACAAGGTAGTTGCCCTTGTACTGGGCGGGGGGGTCTGCAGTCAGGTTCTTCAGTCATTTTCCAGGAGAACAGTATCTCTGCCTTCCTTTTGACTAAGTCTACTCAGCCTTTTAAGTCTAGTTTTAATGCAAAACTAGCTAAATCAGTTTAGGTGAACTTCATATCGGATTAAGTTCTTTACTCTTTGCCTTTGGAGTTAATGTCCTTGGTCTGTTTTCAGCAATGTATAACATGCTGGTGACAGTTGATGATGATGACATAATGGCCTCTGGGAAAAGGCAGAGATATATGCTAAGAGCTTCCTCTCTGATAATAATGGTGTACTGTGTGGTCATATTTATGGTAACTATTTGGATGTAATCATTCCTCATCGACCTATGGGCATTTCTATCAAAATATGGCTACATACGGTAATACAATAAATACATACGATTAATTTGGAAAAGAAAAGTCCTTGCAAGTTGGCTTAGCAAGAACATCTTACCCTTGATAATATCCCCTTAGCTGACCTCACTCTTCTTGTTGGGTTATATCCAGGTATCTGGCCTATTTGAATGGAGATTCATCACATCTTTAGTGAGACAACCTTCATATCTATTGTGATGGTTTTAACTAAAGTGTCCCATATCATTTTATCAATTGTTAGAATAACATTTTTGTTCAAAACAAGTATCAACTGTTTGGGAAGCCTTCCATGATCTCCAGGCTGGAGTGAGTGCCGCTTTTCCAGATACCACCTAATCCTGGTGTCCCAACACCACTCAGATGTTGTTACTGACCTATCTGTCTGTCTTCATCAAGCCACTGGGACTCCTTGATGGCAGGAATTATGTATTACTCATACTTGCTTTTGAATATTGGAATTCTTACCAACCAGCCCAGTTGCTGAATCCCAGTACCTATCTTTAAAAAAAAAAATCAATTAATTCCTTATATGATGGTTTGAATAAAAATGGCTCTCAGAGGCTCATAGGGAGTGGCACTATTTGAAAAGATTAGGAGGTATGTCCTTGTCAAGGAAAATTGTCACTAGGGGTAGGATCTGGGGTTTCAGAAGCCCATGCCAGGCCCAGAGTCTCTCTCTTCCTGCTGCTGGTGGATCCAGATGTGGAGCTCTCAGCTCCTTCTCCAGCACCGTGTCTGCCCGTGTGCCACCATGCTTCCCACCGTAATAACAACGGACTGAACCTCCGAAACTATAAATAGACCCAACTGAATGCTTTCACTTCTAAGAGTCGCTACAGCCATGGTGTGTCTTCACCGCAATCCAACAGTGACTAAGACAACTTGCTGGAGATTTGCTATTGATGCTATTGTATCTGATGAATGCCGTCCCTGATGTCAGAGATCCACAAATGTTTGGAAACGAGCCTATGGTCAAAGGCCCGAAGAGACCACATGTAACAGCAGCCTCCGCACCACTTGGGGTTGTTAGAAATACAGGCTCTTTGGGTCTACTAAATAAACTTGATGTTAATGAGAACCTTAATGTTATTCCTACACACGGGAAGATTTTAGACATACAAGTGGGAGTAAAAGATAAGATCAATTCCTAGAGGCTAGGCCTATTTTGCTTATTACGATTTTATAACTTAGCACTTATATGAATCCCAGGGAAACTGAACAACCAAAAGAACAAACCTGGGAGATGTAGAGGCCTAGAATGGATTTTTAGGGCTCATAGATAACCCCTCTGAATATCTGTTTCCTTATTTTTATAATAGAGATAATTCCTGCCTTATGCTTTCGGTGCAGTTGTGACTAAAAGCATGTCCATCTCTCAGCTCCTTTGTTCTCCCTTGCTTCACAGTCCCGGACTCACCAGTGCCTATGCTATCCAGAGTAGTTTATGTCCATGTTAAGCAGCCATGTGAAAAAGCTTAGATTTTAATCTATCCCTACACACAAAGCATTTCAACAGCCACTCTCATTGTTTGGTAGTGAAACAGCTAAATTAGTGGTGCACCCTAGGGGAAATTATTTCCCAGAACTGAGGACATTCTTATATTTTACAAGTTATGGTGTCTCTGAAGACCATTTAAAATGTTGAAACAAATCAATGACCAAATCCACAATCAGAAGCCCATTACCTACTTTTAGATACCATTTTTAAACAAAATGTCACTTTTTGAGATAATTTTTTTTCATTGAAAACAAATGTCATAATGATGTCAGAATGAAAACAAAGGTCATAATATCTCCAATGTCAGATCCTGTGGGCCTGGAACCTCTGAGATGACTCCAGATGACTGTGAATTTTTTTTTTTAAATAAATGATAGTGTCAGTAAACTGAAGAATTGATCTTTAGGATTAAAAGAAAACAAAATATATCATGTCACCAGGAACTACACCCAAAGATGACTAGAAACCTAGTGGGCACCTGCAGCATCACGCAGGAAGGTCACAACACATATTAGTGCCAAGGGACAGGTTTTTGAAGCCAGTCAGATCTTTTTCTAATCCCAAAGCATTCATTATTATCTATAGGGTCTTGGGAAGAACATGTAAATTTTCTGAAATGTATCTCTGCCATCTAAGTATGAGGGATCATAAAACTGCATGGCTAACAAGATCTAGCACCACCAACTACCATTGAAGTCTGGGCTTGATAACATAGCTCTTACCATGTTCATTAGTAGTGTGCAGAGACTCTCTGCAAGGGCATTTTTATCATAGTTCTCTACCGACATCAGGTTTCCTAAAGGATTGGTAACAAACACAGCCTTTACTTTGAGAGAAACAGTATTAACATAGTGTCTGTGCACGAGAGCAGTCTAAGAATCTTGGTAGATAGGCACTCTATAAGAAAGTTCAACATGTTTACAGACATCATTTTGAAGCAGCCTGATGGGTTGAGACTTAAGGAAGAACTGAAAACTTCACCCTTTTACCTGAAAGTTTATCATTTGAAGAGACCATTTCTGTCCCCTTAGATTGAATCCACCTGTTTACATGTGGTCACAGACTGACAAGAGCTTCAGGAAGTCCATGGGCACAGCTAGCTTTGGAGAATGGACAAATGTCTGTAGCTCATGCTATGTTACTGGACAGATATTGAAGGAGGAAGGTTAATCATTTCCCCTGTGGGTTCGAATCTTTCCCCTCTCAATTCTTATTCACTCAGCTGTTCCTTACCTGGGGAAGCAATAAGAGTATTACAAGTTATGTAGTTCTGGGTTAATTAAGTAGGATTGAGTTTAAAATCTGACTCTGTGATATCTGAACTCAGGGAATTGGTGGGAAGTTATTTCATTTGAATGTATTCCATATCCTCATTGATAATCAGCAAAACCCACTTCTTGGCTTTGCTCTAGTTACTCAATGTGCTAACATCTACAAAATGCTCTTGCACAAAGTGGTTCATTATTTAATAAGCAGTTCTTCTGGACATTGAGCATAATGGAGGTAATGAGAGATCCTGCCCTTCCTCTCAACTGAAAGTCGAGATAGGATTGGCATGACATCAGCACGACCTATCCCAAAGTTTGTTTGATCTTAAGAAGCTGATACACACCCTGTACAAAGCTTAAGTCCAAGTGGATCAAGGACCTCCACATCAAACCAGACACACTCAAACTAATAGAAGAAAAACTAGGGAAGCATCTGGAACACATGGGCACTGGAAAAAATTTCCTGAACAAAACACCAATGGCTTATGCTCTAAGATCAAGAATCGACAAATGGGATCTCATAAAACTACAAAGCTTCTGTAAGGCAAAGGACACTGTGGTCAGGACAAAAGCGGCAACCAACAGATTGGGAAAGATCTTTGCCAATCCTACAACAGATAGAGCCCTTATATCCAAAATATACAAAGAACTCAAAAGTTAGACCAAGGGGAGACAAATAACCCTATTAAAAATGGGGTTCAGAGCTAAACAAAAGAATTCACAGCTGAGGAATGCCGAATGGCTGAGAAACACCTAAAAATTTCAACATCTTTAGTCATCAGGAAATGCAAATCAAAACAACCCTGAGATTTCACCTCACACCAGTGAAATGGCTAAGATCAAAACTCAGGTGACAGCAAATGCTGGCGAGGATGGAGAAAGAGGAACACTCCTCCATTGTTGGTGGGGTTGCAGACTGGTACAACCATTCTGGAAATCAGTCTGGAGGTTTCTCAGAAAATTGGACATTGAACTGCCTGATGATCCAGCTATACCTCTCTTGGGCATATACCCAAAAGATGCCCCAACATATAAAAAAGACACATGCTCCACTATGTTTATCACAGCCTTATTTATAATAGCCAGAAGCTGGAAAGAACCCAGATGCCCTTCAACAGAGGAATGGATACAGAAAATGTGGTACATCTACACAATGGAATATTACTCAGCTATCAAAAACAACGACTTTTATGAAATTCATGGCAAATGGTTGGAACTGGAAAATATCATCCTGAGTGAGCTAACCCCAATCACAGAAAGACATACATGGTATGCACTCATTGATAAGTGGCTATTAGCCCAAATGCTTGAATTACCCTAGATGCCTAGAACAAATGAAACTCAAGACAGATGATCAAAATGTGAATGCTTCACTCCTTCTTTAAAAGGGGAACAAGAATACCCTTGTCAGGGAAGAGAGAGGCAAAGATTAAAACAGAGACTGAAGGAACACCCATTCAGAGCCTGCCCCACATGTGGCCCATACAGATACAGCCACCCAATTAGAAAAGATGGATGATGCAAAGAAGTGCAGAAGTGTAGATCGCTCCTGAGAGACACAGCCAGAATACAGCAAATACAGAGGCGAATGCCAGCAGCAAACCACTGAACTGAGAATAGGACCCCCGTTGAAGGAATCAGAGAAAGAACTGGAAGAGCTTGAAGGGGCTCGAGACCCCATATGTCCAACAAGGCCAAGCAACCAGAGCTTCCAGGTACTAAGCCACTACCTAAGACTATACATGGACTGACCCTGGACTCTGACCTCATAGGTGGCAATGAATATCCTAGTAAGAGCACCAGTGGAAGGGGAAGCCCTGGGTCCTGCTAAGACTGAACCCCCAGTGAACTAGACTATTGGGGGGAGGCCGGCAATGGGGGAGGGGGGGAGGGAACACCCATAACGAAGGGGAGGAGGGGATGTTTGCCCGAAACCGGAAATGGAATAACACTCAAAAATGTATATAAAAATATTCAAGTTAATAAAAAAAAAAAAAAAAAAAGAACATAAAAAATAAATAAATAAATAAAATACATTTCTAAAAAAATAGTCTAATTTTGTCATTTATTCAATTATTCAGCTCAAATGTGTACAATTTCTCTTTGCACTAAAATTAACAATGCTAGTGCCCAATGCTAGGTATGTAAAAGTTTCCTACTAGTCATTGGTCAAGGTGTTGAAGAAACCACACAAACAATATAGCTTACTACCCTTGTCCTTATTTGTCTTCCAGAACTTGAACATGTAATCCTATTACTGAAGACATCACACACATAGTACATAGGACACAGAACTTAGAGTAATCACCACTGAACTTAACTGGCAATCCTCTCCCTAAGGTGTGCTGGAAGGAGCTGGGTAAGACTCTGATTGCCCATCCTTTTGGGGAACTAATATTGCACCATATGAAATTCAAGCCAGTAGCCAAGGAAGAGGCTTACAGGGCATAGAAGAAAAATAGAAGATACTGGGGCATAATTTTCCCATTACACTGAATTTTATTGACTTTATTTTACCAGTATTTCTTACAGATATTATATAAAATGAAGTTAGTATAGTCTTGATTCAGGGAGGGATAAGACTATAAATAGTTTAAAATGTAATAGGAAATTTTCTGATAGTCTTTCTGTTTCTACACCAAATCATGAGAGATGATGGTAATTTTGAGGAAGTGCATGGAGCCTGGTTGAGAGAAGTCTCCTAGAGAATTTGCAATGTGGAGAGTAAATTATACTGCTTTCCTTAATACATAAGGAATTTGAAAGTATGTTTGCTTTTGTTCAATGGGAATATAGGGCTCAATATCTAAATGAATATTTATTTATGTATACGTCATACAAATTAAAAGATCAATCACATATGCTGGTTGTAATTAACATTCTAGGGATTCCTATAATATAACTGAATTATAAGGGACCCTGCCAGCTGTACCACCTTGAGGGAGAAAACAATAAAGTGAAATGGTTTTCTGGCTGACTGCAGAATGAAGGAAGGCTCCATCACTCATCTACAAAGGAGCCACACTTATTTATAGCTTGGACAGACTTAGATTCTTTTCCCTTAAAAGTTTAACAGAATAGATGATTAAGTATTATTTTATAGAAATATGAAATATTCCCAATACCTATTGATTTTTGTTATTTAAAATATATTTTGTACATTTATACAGATGTATTCTTTCTGAAATGTTCATGTTTTAATCACACACACACACACACATATATCTTTTATTTTACTATTATAATATTGTTACATTAGTTCTCCCTTTGCTTCCCTCCTAAACTGAAAAAGCAGAAAAACACTAGGCAAACGTGCAACAAATATAAAAGTATGTTATATGTAGCATTATATTTTTATTGGTTATTTTATTTACATTTCAAACATTACCCCCTTCCAGTTTTCCCCTCCACGAGACCACTATCCCCTCTCCCATCCCCCCTGTCTCTATGAGGGTGCTTCCTCAGCCTTCCAACAATTTTAGCAGCCTAGCATTCCCCTATCCTGAGTCATCAAGCCTCCACAGAATCAAGGGGCTCCCCTCCCAGTGATACCAGATAAGACAATCTTCTGCTACATGTGCAGCTGGAGACATGGGTTCCTCCATGTCTACTATTTGACTGATGGTTTATTCTGTGGGATCTTTGGTGTGCATGGTTGGTTGATATTTTTGTTGTTCTTATGAGATGGAACAACCTTCACCTCCTACAGTCTTTGCCCTCACTTCTCCAATGGGGTCCCCATGGTCAGTCCAATGTTGGCTGTGTGTCTCTGCATCTATATTAGTCTGTCTCTGGCAGAGCCTCTCAGGGGACAGCTAGCTATACCAGGCTTCTGTCAATAACTACTTTTTGGCATCAGCAATAGTGTCTGTGTTTGGAGTCAGCAGATGGGACAGTCTTTGGATGCCTTTTCCTTCAGTTTCTGCTCCACTCTTTGTCTCTGCATTTCCCTTTGAAAGGAGGAATTCTGGATTAATATTTTTGAGTTGGGTGACCCCATACCTCTACTGTGCCTATCCACTAGATATGGTCTTTTACAGGTTCTATCTCTACTTGGTTGGGTATTTTGGCTAAAGTTCTACCTGTTGTGTCTTGGGAAACTTTTGGTGGCTACAACCAGTTCCCCCTCCCCCACTGCTATACACCTACTTTCAAATTCATGACCCTCTGTACTTCTCTCCCATCTCCTCCCATAACTGAACTGGCCCCACTTTTTCCCTCTTCTTTTCTCCTCCTCCCAGATGCCTCTCTCCCTCTACTTCCCAGAAATTATTCTCTTCTCTCTATCGAGTAGTACTGTAGTATCTTGAATTTCATATGGTCTCTGGGTTGTATAATTGGTATTCTGAGCTAGTATCCACTTATAGTGAGTATATATCATGTGAGTACATACCACTCCTGGGCATATAACCAAAAGATGCTCCAATATATAATAGGGACATATGCTCCACTATGTCCTTGTTAAAACTATTTCCAATTTTCTGAGGAATTGCAAGTCTTCCAGAGTGTTTGTACCAGCTTGAAATTCCACAAACAACAGATCTATGAGTATGTGAAGTTATATAAAAGCCACATGGAATGAAGTCTGTGTGATGTTCTTTTATTGAATCTTTGACGGACCTAACATAACTTAAGAATCCTGATTGGGAGTGTTTTTGTTTGTTTGTTTGTTTTTGTTTTTGTTTTGTAAAAGATATGAAAGGATACTTGTTTATGAAGCTAATAGGGAACAGAATTTTTTCCATTTTCTGTACTCTTCTCTTTGTTTCTCAGAATGTTTGACATTGATAACATAATTCCTATATCCAACTGCACCGGCATCACCATTCATAATAATAAGGATGTAAGTGTTTCAATCAGGCATTGAAACTCAGCATATTCTAATGGGGCTTAAAATGTGAAAAGTGTATCAAAACTTTCCAATTATTTTTTTCACAGGCATTTTTGTATCATGTTTCAAAGGAAACTATAATGAAGTCCCATGCAGTCCCTATTATACCACATTAAATTCCACCTGCCAGTGACCATTTTGTCTTCTCTTTACACAGAGTCTGGCTAACACAGTTCTCAAATAGTTTTGAAAGTAAGGGAAAGACTCACACACTTTACCATTCATTCAGAGTTATCTTTACTTAATACAAAAGTCTCTATTACTGAATCAGATGCTATTCTTGTTTGTTTGCATCTTAATTTTTTAAATACCTTAGACCTTCAATGATTATGCAATGGTCAGAGAATGTAAACAATTTTAAATGTTTAAATCCTTTTGAGACTTCATTTGCTGCCTACCATACCATATATTACAAATATATAATTGTCTATTATTATTCAAATTATACTTTTATAAATATTCTTAATTCATACTGTGTAAATATTTAAACATATATGTTAGCCATATTTTCCTTCTCTTTAATTTTCTTATCTAGAAGCTAATGAAATAGGCATCTTACACTGTCTCAATATCACAAACTATAATTGAAGACTTGTTGTGTTATTTCTTTTAAAACAGCTTGGATGCTTCTCCTGCCCTCTCCACCCATCGTCATCAGACCTGCAAATTTTGAACCATACAGGTTGACTTCTCTTTCTTCACCTATGTTCTCTGCTCACTGAGACCTTTGGGGCTTCCCAAGCTCCTTTGAGTAGTTAGCTAGCACTGGCGGACCTCCATTCACCCACCAACTCTCTGTCCACCTTCATCAGACCTGTGAATCCAGAAACACACAGATCTGCTAATACAGAACCATCAAAGGATAGCCATCAGAGGCCTTCCACACCACAAACATCAAAGTTAACCCACTTCCAATACATACTACAACAGGAGCATCCTGGGACCAACACAATCCAGATGTCTAAATGTTCTAGGAAAAAAAATCCACAAAGCCAGGGCAATATGACACCTCTAAAGCAAAGCTATCCCCACTATAGCAAGCCCTGGATATCCTAATACAACCAAATCACAGGAAAATAACCTTACATCTAATCTTATAAAGATGATCAATGCCTTTAAAGAAGAAATGAATACAGGAGAACAACCCCAAACTCTTAGAGGTCTTTAAAGAAGAAATAAATTAATCACTTAACACATACAGGGAAATACAATCAAACAGGTGATTTATTTAACTGTTCCAGATCTGAAAATGGAAATAGAAGCAATAAAGAAAACATAAACTAAGAAAATCCTGCAGATGGAAAAGTAGGGAAGAGAACAGCAACAACGGATGCAAGCATGATCAAATGAATACAGGAGATGGAAGGGAAAACCTCAAGCATAATAAAATGCAATAGAAGAAATTGTTGGGAATAGCTTTGCTCTCCTGGGTTTTTTCTTACTCCAAATCAATTTACAATTTGCTCTTTCTAACTCTATAAAGAATTGCATTGGAATTTTGATAGAGAATGCACTGAATCTGTAGATTGCTTTGGCAAAGATGGCAATTCTTACATAATTAATCATGGCAATCCATAAGCGTGGGAGATCTTTCATTTTCTGAGATCTTCTTCAATTTCTTTCTTCAGGGACTTGAAAGTCATGTCATACAGATCTTTTACTTGCTTAGTTAGGGTCACTCCAATGAATTTTACATTATTTGTGACTATTGTGTAGGGTATCATTTCCCTAATTTCTTTCTCAGTTTGTTTATCCTTCGATTAGAGGAAGGCTATAGATTTGTTTGAGTTAATTTCATATCCAGCTACTTTGCTAAAGTTGTTTATCAGGATTAGGGGCTAGAAAATGGAAAGAACCCAGATGTCCTTCAACAGAGGAATGAATACAGAAAATGTGGCACACTTACACAAAGGAGTACTATTCAGCTATTAAAAACAATGACTTCATGAAATTCTTAGGCAAATGGATGTAACTAGAAAATATCACCCCGAGGGAGGTAACCCAGCCACAAAAGAACACACATTGTATGCACTTAATGATAAGTGAAATTTAGCCCAAAAGCTCAGAATTTACAGACCATATGAAGCTCAAGAAGAAAGAAAACCAAAATGTGAATGCTTTAATCTTTCTTAGAAGAAGGTTCAAAATACTCAAGGGAGGAAATACAGGGAGAAAGAGTGGAGCAGAGACTGAAGGACAGACCATCGAGAAAATGCTCCTACATGGGGATCTATACCATAATCAACCACCAAATTCAGTCCCTATTGCTGATGCCAAGAAGTGCTTGTTCGTAAGAGCCTCATATGCATGTCTGTTGAGAGTCTCTGCCACAGCCTTACTGACACAGAAGAGGAGGCTTGCTACTAACCATTAGACTGAGCCTGGGGACCCCAATGTAGAAGTTAGAGAAAGGAATGAAGGAGCTGAAGGGGTTTGCAACACAACAGAAAGAACAATAATATCAACCAACCAGACACTCTACAGCTCCCAGGAAATAAATTTCCAACCAAAGAATACAAATGAAAACACCCATGACTTTAGCCACACATGTAGCAGAGGATGGCATTGTCTGTCGTCAATAAGAGGAGAAGCCCTTGATCCTGTAAGGCTCATTTCACTAGTGTAGGGTAAGCAAGTGCGGTGAGGTGGTAGTAGATGGGTGGGAAGGGGAGCATCCTCAAAAGAGCAGGGGGATGGAGATGGTAGAGAACTAGGACAGGGGATAATATTTAAAATGTTAATAATAAAATATTCAATAAAAGGAGAAGAAATTGATACATCAAAGAAAATGATAACTTTTAAATAGAATCCAAACACAAAACATTCAGAAAATCTGGGATTCCATGAAAAGTCCTAACCTAAGAATAGGAATAAAAGGGGGATGGGTCTAAGCTCCAAGGACCAGAAAATATTCTCAAAAAATCATAGAAAAAAATTTTCCCATCCTAAAGGAAAAGATCCCTATAGTCATACATACATGGAGAAAACCAGATATTTTAAGACAAATCGAAATTTAAATAATATCTATGCACAAATACAGACAGCACAGAAAATACAAGAAGGAAAACTCCAAATGAAGCAAGACGAGTATATACAAAAACCAAAACCAAAACCAAAACCCAAACAACCAACCACCCAAAAAGTAAAAAAGTAACTCCATAACATCAAATATAAGGTATATACACACACACAGACACACACGCACACACACACACACACACACACACATACACAGACACACACACACATACACATATACACACACATAGACACACTCACACACACAAACACAAACACACACAGACACACTCACACACAATTCACAAATATCAAAATAACAGGAATTAACACTCATAGGTCATTAATATCTCTCAGCATTAATGGAGTCAAATATAGAATAAAATGAAACGGGATAACAGAATGGATGTGAAAACTATATACATCATTTTACTGCATACGAGAAACACATCTCGAGACATTACCTCAGAGTAAAGGGCTAGAAAAAAATTTTCCATAAAAATAGACCCAAGATGCAAACTGTATTAGCCATTTTCATATTTAATAAAATAGACTTTCAAGCAAAATTAATCAAAAGAAACAAGGAAGGACAATTCATACTCATTACAGGAGTAATCTACCAAGATGATATCTCAATCCGGAACATCTTTGCCTACAGCACAATAACACTCATATTGGTAAAACAAACATTGCTAAATCTTACATCGTATGTTCAATCTCACACATTAATATTGGGAGTCTTCAACATTCTAATCTCACCAATTGATAGGTTATATAGACAAAAACTAAACAGAGAAGTGATAAAACTAACAGATATTATGGACCAAATGGACATTTGTAGACTATTTCACCCAAACTTAAAAGAATATACCCTATTCTCACCACCTCATAAATCCTTCTCAAAAATTCACCATATACTTGGTTACAAAACAAGCCTCAACAGATACAAGAAAATTGAAATAACTCCTGTAACTTATCATACCACCATGAATTAAAGCTAGACTTCAACAAAAGCTGAAGCACCAGAAAGCCTGCACACTCATGGAAATTGAACAACTCTTTACTCAATGATTTATCTTCAGGGAGGAAATAAAGAAATTAATTAAAGACTTTCTTGAATTCAATGAAAATGAACGCAAAACATACCCAAATTTATGGGACACAGGGAAATCAGTAATAAAAGTATAGTTCAAAGCACTAAGTGTCTCCATGATGAAATAATTCTCACACAATTATTTTAAATGTATACCTGAAAAATCTAGGAAAAACAAAAAGAAGTAGTACAACAAAGAGGAATAGAAGGCAGGAAATAATCAAAATTGGGGCTAAAATCAATCAGTTAGAGACAAAGAAAACAATACAAAGAACAAGAAGCTAAGAGCTGATTCTTGAGAAATAAAAATAGACAAACCCTTAGCCAAACTAATCAAGAGAAAGAGAGACAATATCCAAATAAACAAAATCAGAAATGAAAAGGGAGACATAACAACAGACACTGAAGAAATTCAAATTATTATTATATCTTACTTTAAAGCCTGTATTCTGTAAAATAGAAAAATCTTAACAAAATGAACAATTTTTTAGACAGATATATCTTACCATAGTTAAATCTAGACCATATAAACAATTTAAACAACATTATAAACCCTAAGGAAAGATAAAACAGTCATTAAAAATACCTGCCAAACAAAAAAGCCTAGAGCCAGTTAATGTTTGGGCAAAATTCTAACAAACATTCAAAGAAGAATAATACCAATACCCCTCAAATTTCTACAAATTAAAATCGGAAGGAATACTGCCAACTTAATGGTTGGGTTTCTTAGTCATCCTGATACATAATCACAAAAACATTAAACAAAGAAAGGTAACTTCCGGCAGATTTTTCTTATCAACTCTGGTACAAAAATATTCAATAAAATATTCAAAAACGGAATCCAGGAACACAAAAAAATATATCATCTATCATAATCAGGTAGGCTTCATCCGAGGGATTGAGGGATGGTTCAGTATATATGATAATCAATCAATATAATTCACCATATAAACAAACTGAAATAAAAAATTAAAATGTTTATTTCATTAGAATCTGAAAAAGCCATTGGAAAATCCAACATCCCTCTATGTTAAAATATTAGAGATATCAGGTTTACAAGGCACATGTATTTACACACACACACACACACACATATATATATATGAATATATATATATACATATATATATATATATATATATAAAATCAATTGATATCAGTTGCCAATATCAACAGAAATGCAGAGAAACTTACAGGAATTCCACCAAAATCAGAGACTGGGACTAGGCTGCTCACTCTCTCAATATCTGTTTGATATACAAGTTCAAATTCTAGCCAGAGCAACAAGACTACTAAAGGAAATCAAGGGTATACAAATTGGAAATGAGGAAATCAAAATATTGCTATTTGCAGATACTATAGTATACATAGCAAGCCAAAAAATTCTACCAGAGAACTCTTACAACTGATACAGCCTTAAGCAAAATGGCTGCAAACAAAATTAACTCAAGTAAATCAGTAGTCCTCATTTATGCTAATGATAAACTGGCTGAGAAGAAATTAGGTAAGAACAATCTTGACAACAGGTACAAATAATGTAAAAACTTTAGGGTAACTCGTAACAAACTAAGTGAAAGAACTATGTAACAAGATTTCAAGTAGTTGAAAAAAATTGAGATAGACATCAGATGATGGAAAGATTTCCCCATAGTCATTGATCAGTTAAATTAACATAGTGAAAATGACCACTTTACTAAAAGCTACTTACAGATTCTATGAAATTTATATCAAAATTCCAACACAATTCCTTACAGATCTTAACAGATCAGTTCCAACCTTCATATGCAAAAATAGAATGCTCAGGATAGAAAAATAAATTAATAAAAGAATTTCTGGTGATATCACCATCACTGACCTCAATCACCACTACAAAATACCACTAATAAAAGCTGTTGATCAATAGAACCTAACTGAGGACCCAAAAATAAACCTACACACCTATGCACACATGCTATTTGATAAAGAATACTAATTTTTCAATTGAAAAAATTTTCTTCAACAGTGCTAGTGTAGTAGGATGTTGGCATGTAGTAAAAGGCAAACCCATAACTACCACTATGCATAAAAACCACATCCAAGGGGATCATATTCTTCAATGTAAAACATGGTACATTAAATCTAATAGCAGAGAGTATAGGGAATAAGATTGAATGCGTGAGAACAGGGAGGAAAACTTCCTGAACAGAGCACTAATGGTTCAGGCTCTAACATCAATAATTGATAAACGGGAACTCATGAAACTATAAAGATTCTCTAAGGCAAAGGATATTGTCAGTAGGACAAAAGAGTAGCCTACAGATTGTGGAAGGTTTTTCAACAAGCTTATATTGACAGAGAGCTAATCAATTTAAAATGGAGTACAGTGCTAAAAAGAATTCTCAACAAAAAAATCTCAAATAGCTTAGAAGCACATAAGGAGATGTTCCATGTCTCTAGTCATCAGGGAAATGCAAATCAAAACATCTCTGACATTCCATCTGGTATGGGTCAGAATGGCAACAGTCAAAAACTCAAGTGTTAGCACATACTGGCAAGGATTTGGAGTATAGGGAACACTCCTTCATTGCTGGTGGGAGTGCAAACTTGTACAACTACTTTGGAAATCAATTTGTAGGTTTCTTAGGAATCTGGGACCCTCAGGACCCAGTTATACCACTGTTGAAATCTGTGATGTTTTGTATATGCTTGGCCCAGGATTTAGCATTGTTGGGAGTTGACTTGTTGGATTAGGTGTAGCCTTGTGGGTTTGGGCTTTAATTCCATTGCCCTAGCTTCCTGGGAGCCAGTATTTTACTAGCAGCCTTCAGATGAAGATACAGACTCTCAGCTTCTCCTCTTCCATGCCTGCATGAATGCTGCCGTGTTCCTGCCTTGATGATACTAGACTGAACTTCTGAACCTGTAAATCAGCCCCAATTAAATGTTGTACTTCATAAAACTTGCCTTGATCATGGTGTCTGTTCACAGTAATAAAACCCTAACTAAGGCAAAATTTGTTACCATGAGTGGGGTATTGCTGTGATAGGTCTGACCATGCTTTTGTTCGAAAGAATGTGGATTTAGGGACTTTGGATTTAGAAAGCTGTGGAGTGTTTTAAATGGTGGTTAATGGGCTATCCTAGTAGGAATATGGAAGACTTTGTTGTTGAGTATGAGTTGAACTGTATAGACCTGGCCTAAGAGGGTTGAGTGAAAAAGAATTTCAGTATGTGGCCTAGAGCCTTTTTTTTTTCTTTCTTCTTTTTTTTTTTTTTGGGGGAGGGTATTTTTGGTGAATACTGTGATTGCATGTTGTCCTTGTCTGAAAAGTCTAGCTGAGGCTGAGGTAAAGAGGTTTATATTATTGCAATGACAAAAGAGGTATCAAAAGAGCCCAGCATAGACATTGTTCTTTGGTTAAATCTCATGGAAAGCATTTTGATAAGCACAGCAAATTTAGAAAGGAAAAATATGAAGTATATAGTTCAAGTATTAAAAGGGCACCTGGAAATGAAATGGAGCCAAATCCTATATGCTAGTAGATAACAGATTAAGGGATTTGGGACAAGATCCTACACAGCCAAGTTTAGATCCAGGCATAGTGGTACACAGTTTCAATCCTAGGAGACAAAGTCAAACAGATCTCTGAGTACAAGGCCAGCTTAAGAAAAAGCATGTACTAGGTGAAGAAAAGCTTACATCCAGGTATGGTGGTACATTCCTTTCATACTAGAATTTCAGAAGACAGAGCCACACAGATCTCTCAGTTCAAGGGCAATGTACAGAGCAAGTTCCAGGAAAGCCAAGCTTATGCAGAAATGGAGTCACAAAACAGAAAAATGGTGATAGAATAAGGAGGGAGTCATGTTCCAGACCCAGAATGCAGCAGAACTTGGCTGCTTCATCTATGTGAATCTGGCTTTAGAGTGGAAAGTAGAAGGAACGACTGGGACAGCTGATGCTGGTTAGCTGGAGCTAAGAAGTTAGCAGTGATTAATAAAAGACCAGCATCACAGAGGTAAAATCTTCTGGGATGTGTTTTCTGAAAGCCAGGAAGCTGTGTTTCAGAGAGAGTCAAAGTTATACCTTGTGCTGCAGCTATGCTTGGTAATGTAAGAGTCATCTGGGTTGTACTGGCTTTGAAATCATGAAAGTGTTATGAAGAGTAGCTCAAGCTTGTCACTGTGAGAGGCCATGGAAGGCCATTGGTGAAGGGGCAGCCTCAGTTGTAGTTGATGGCCCAGGAATAAAGAGGTCATGCAAAGGATTTGAGGATTGGCACCATAAAGAGAGTCTATGAGAGGCTATTGGTGAAGCCTAGTTGCAGTAGAAGACCCCAGGCTTCCTTCCAATAGAGATGCCAATATCATTGGATAATCGCCCAGAACAGCAGTGGCGATGGAGTAGATCAACCTGAGCTTAGAGTGCTATAGAGGGCAGAGCTGAAGAAATGACACAGCCCTTTGCAAAAGCCCAGACGGTCATATGTGAATCCTAGACATTGAAACAAGAAGCTCTCACCTTAAAGTTTCCTTGCAGAACCGAAGTATTTCAAGATGCCAGGGCCATATGATACCTCCTAAGAAATGCTGCTAAAAGAGACTGGAACTGGCCCAGGTAAAGAAGTTTGCTGCTGTCAACAAAGATCGAAAAGTGGTTGGCGATCTTAATACTGCTTTTACATCATACATGAAGATGTAGAATTTGGAGTTTTCCCAGCTGGTTTCCTATCTTGATTTGGGTACTACAGTTAGTGATTGTTTGGAATTCAGAAGAGACTTTGAACTTTGGACGTTTGACATTGTTGGTTCTGCTGCAGATTATGCCAACTTTGGAAGTTTAACTAAATGTACTTTTTAAATTCTGCTATGGCTAGATATGGCCTCAATAGACTCATGAGTTTGAACAAGCCTATGAGTGCCAGGAAGTAGAATGTGATGCTTTGTGTATGCTTGGCCCAGAAAGTGGCACTGTTTAGAGGTGTGACTTGTTGGAGTAGGTGTGACCTTTTGGGTGTGAGCTTTAATACCCTTTTTCTAGCTAATTGGGAGCTAGTATTCTGCTAGCAGTCTTCAGATTTAGATCTATAACCCTCAGCTCCTCCTGAAGCAGGAGTGCTTGGATGCTGCCATTTTCCTACCTTGATGATACTGGACTGAACCTTCGATCCTGTAAACCAACCCCAATTAAATTTTATCTTTTATAAGACTTGCCTTGGTCATGGTGTCTGTTCACAGCAATAAAACCATAACTAAGACAACATCTTCCTATTATATCTTATACTATCTCACAAACATACTTCCTCAACTATGCCCATAGCAGCTTGATTAATAATAGCAAGAAACTGCAAACAACATATCTGTCCCTCACTTGAAGAAAGGATAAAGAAAATGTAATACATCTAAAAAAATGTAATAATACTCTTTAGGTATTATAAATAAATACATCATAAATTTTGCAGTAAAAATAGATTGCTGCTGGTATTCACCTATGTTTTTGCTGTATTCTGGCTGTGTCTCTCAGGAGAAATCTACATCCGATTCCTGTCAGCCTGCACTTCTTTGCTTCATCCATCTTATCTAACTGGGTGGCTGTATATATATATGGGCCACATGTGGGGCAGGCTCTGAATGGGTGTTCCTTCTGCCTCTGTTTTAATCTTTGCTTCCCTATTCCCTGCCAAGGGTATTCTTGTTCCCCTTTTAAAGAAGGAGTGAAGCATTCGCATTTTGATCATCCCTCTTGAGTTTCATGTGTTCTGTGCATCTAGGGTAATTCAAGCCTTTGTGCTAATAGCCACTTATCAATGAGTGCATACCATGTATGTCTTTCTGTGATTGGGTTAGCTCACTCAGGATGATATTTTCCAGTTCCCTCCATTTGCCTATGAATTTCATAAAGTCATTGTTTTTGATAGCTGAGTAATATTCCATTGTGTAGATTTACCACATTTTCTGTATCCATTCCTCTGTTGAAGGGCATCTGGTTTCTTTCCAGCTTCTGGCTATTATAAATAAGGCTGCTATGAACATAGTGGAGCACGTGTCTTTTTTATATGTTGGGGAATCTTTTGGGTATAGGCTCAAGAGAGGTATAGCTGGGTCCTCAGGTAGTTCAATGTCCAATTTTCTGAGGAACCTCCAGACTGATTTCCAGAATTCTAGTCAAATTTATCTTATATTGTAAAGAAAGAGGAAGAATGGATATACATATTTCTTACCGTATGATCTACTATCTTCAGAAATTATTTAGTCACAATTACAAAGCCTACTTAATATCTCTCAATATACATTAAGTTAGGAACTTAGTTCCCAAAGAGTTATAATATTCTATAACCATTCTTCAACTCCAGAAATGGGTATTTTAAAGAACAACTTAAGTATCATAAAATATACACTATTTGTGGTGATAACATTATTAAGTGTCATCATTGTCTTTTCACATTAATTTTTAAAAATACCATATATATGTATATATATATATATAAATATATATATATTTAAACATTTTTACAGTTTCCAGACTGGATGCTAGGATGGATAATGATATAATTTAAGTCAATGACTGGTGGAAAAGACATGCCATGTGTCTTTTTAGCTTCTCTGCAACAGCCTTACTCTATATAATCACACTCTGAAATGACCTAGCTCAAATAGCAAATGATAGGCTGTCCATGGCTCGAAGGATTTTAGGTGACAGCTAGCTTTGTATATGACTGAAACAGATACATTACAATCAAGTTAAGTTTTCTAAGTGTAACAATTTTCATGTATGTCCAAGTATAAAGTTAGATCAAATTTTCTTTTTTTTTCCCTTCAATTTTTATTAAATTGGGTGTTCCTTATTTACATTTCAAATGTTATTCCCTTTCCCGGTTTCCTGTCCATCAGACACCTAACCCCTCCCTCTCCCATTCTATATTGGTGTTCCCCTCCTCATCATCCCCCCACTCACTTTCCCCAACAATCTCCTACACTGCGGGTCCAACCTTGGAAGAACCAAGGGCTTCCCCTTCCACTGTTGCCCCAACAAAGCTATTCACTGCTAAGTATGTAGATGGAGCCCAGGGTCAGTCCATGTATAGTATTTGTGTAGTGGCTTAGTCCCTGGAAGCTCTGGTTGGTGGGCATTGTTGTTCATATGGGGTTGCAAGCCCCTTCAGCTCCTTCAGACCTTTCTCTAATTCTTTCAAAGGGGGTCCCATTCTCGGTACAGTGGTTTGCTGTTGGCATTCGCCTCTGTATTTGACAGGTTCTGGCTGTGTCTCTCAGGAGAGATCTATATCCGGTTCCTGTCAGAATGCATTTCTTAGCTTCATCCATTTTATCTACATTTGGTGGCTGTATATGTATGAGCCAAATGTGGAGCAGGTTCTTAATGGATGTTCCTATGGATATTTTTGTTTCCCTTTTAAAGAAGGAATGAAGCATCCGTATATTGGACACCCTTCTTGAGTTTCATGTTATCTGTCCATCTTGGGTAATTCGTGAATTTGGGATAATATCAACTTATCAATGAGTGCACACCAAGTTTTTTTGTTTTGTTTTTGTGATTGGGTTACCTCACTCAGGATGATATTTTCCAGTTCCATCCATTTGCCTATGAATTTCACAAAGTCACTGTTTTTGATAGCTGAGTAGTATTCCATTGTGTAGATATACCACATTTTCTGTATCCATCTGGGTTCTTTCCAGCTTCTGCCTATTATAAATAAGGCTGCTATGAACATAGTGGAGCATCTGTCTTTGTTATATGTTGGAGCATCTTTTGGGTATATGGCCGAGAGGTATAGCTGGGTCATCAGGTAGTGCAATGTCCAATTTTCTGAGGAATCTCCAGACTGATTTGTACCAGTCTGCAATCCCACCAACAATAGAGGACTGCTCTTCTTTCTTCACATCCTTGCCAGCATCTGCTGTCACCTTAGTTTTTGATCTTAGCCATTCTCACTGGTGTGAGGTGAAATCTCAGGGTTGTTTTGATTTGCATTTCCCTGATGACTAAAGATGTTGAACATTTCTTTAGGTATTTCTCAGCCATTCGGCATTCCTCAGCTGTGAATTCCTTGTTTGCTCTGAACCCCATTTTTTAATAGGGTTATTTGTCTCCCAGCAGTCTGACTTCTTGAGGTTTTTTTGTATATTTTGGATATAAGACCTCTATCAGTTGTAGGACAGGTAAAGTACTTTTCCCAATCTGTTGGTTGCCATTATGTCCTAACAACAGTGTCCTTTGCCTTACAGAAACTTTGCAGTTTTAGGAGATCCCATTTGTCGAATCTTGATCTTAGAGCATAAGCCACTGTTGTTTTCTTCAGGAAATTTTCTCCAGGGCTCATGTGTTCCAGGTTCTACCCCACTTTTTCTTCTATTAGTTTGAGTGTATCTGGTTTGATGTGGAGGTCCATGATCCACTTGGACTTAAGCTTTGTTCGGGGTGATAAGCATGGATCGATTTGCATTCTTCTACATGTTGACCTCCAGTTGAACCAGCACCATTTGCTGAAAATGCTTTTCTTTTTCCATTGGATGGTTTTGGCTCCTTTGTCAAAAATCAAGTGACCATAGGTGTGTGGGTTCATTTCTGGGTCTTCCATTCTATTCCACTGGTCTATCTATCTGTCTCTGTACCAATACCATGCAGGTTTTATCACTATTGCTCTGTAATACTGCTTGAGTTCAGGGATAGCGATTCCCCCAGAAGTCCTTTTATTGTTGAGGATAGTTTTAGGTATCTGGGGTTTTTTGTTATTCCAGATGAATTTGAAAATTATTTTGTCTAACTCTATGAAGAATTGGGTTGGAATTTTGATGGTGATTGAAATGAATCTGTAGATCGCTATTGATATATTGGCCATTTTTACTATATTAATCCTGCCAATCCATGAGCATGGGAGATCTTTCCATCTTCTGAGATCTTCTTCAATTTCTTTCTTCAGAGGCTTGAAGTTCTTATCATACAGATCTTTCACTTGCTTGATTAGAGTCACACTGAGGTATTTTATATTATTTGGGACTATTATGAATGGTATCGTTTCCCTAATTTCTTTCTTGGCTTGTTTCTCTTTTGTGTAGAGGAAGGCTACTTATTTATTTGAGTTAATTTTATAACCAGCCACATTGCTGAAGGTTTAGTAGTTCTCTGGTGGAACTTTTGGGATCACTGAAGTATATACTCATATCATCTGCAAATAGTGATATTTGACTTCCTTTCCAGTCTGTATGCATTTGATCTACTTTTGTTGTCTTATTGCTCTGGATAGGAATTCGAGAACTATATGTAATAAGTAGGGAGATAGTGGGGAGCTTTGTCTAGTCCCTGATTTTAGTGGGAGTGCTTCAAGTTTCTCTCCATTTAGTTTAATATTAGGTTCTGGTTTGCTGTATATGGCTTTTACTATGTTTAGATATGGGCCTTGAATTCCTTTTCTTTCCAGGACTTTTATCATGGAGAGGTATTTAATTTTTTCAAATGCTTTCTCAGCACCTAATGAAATGATCATGTGGTTTTTATCTTTCAGTTTGTTTGTATAGTGGATTGCATTGATGATTTCTGTATATTAAACCATTCCTGCATGCCTGGAATGAAGCCTACTTGATCAGGATGGAAGATTGTTTTGATGTGCTCTTGGATTCAGTTTGCAAGAATTTTATTGCGTATCTATGTGTTGATATTCATAAGGGAAATTGGTCTGAAGTTCTCTTTCTTTGTTGGGTCTTTGTGTGGTTTAGGTTAAAGAGTAATTGTGGCTTCATAAAAGGAATTCAGTAGCACTCCATCTGTTTAAATTTCATGAATAATTTGGATAGTATTGGTATGAGGTCTTCTATGAAGTTCTGATACATTTCTGCACTGAACCCATCTGGACCTGGGCTCTTTTTGGTTGGGAGAATTTTAATGACTGCTTCTATTTCTTTAGGAATTATAGGGATTTTAAATGGATTATTTGTTCCTGATTTAACTGGGTACCTGGTATCTGTCTAGGAAATTGTCCATTTCCTGCTGATTTTCAAGTTTTGTTGAATATAGGTTTTGCAGTAGGATCTGATGATTTTTTTTATTTCCTTTTGCTCTGTTGCTGTGTCTCCCTTTTCATCTCTGAATATGTTAACTTGGACAGACTCTCTGTGTCCTCTGGTTAGTCTAGCTAAGGGTTTATCTATCTTGTTGATTTTCTCAAAGAACCAGCTTTTGGTTCTGTTCATTCTTTGTATAGTCCTTTTTGTTTCTACTTGGTTGATTTCAGCTCTGAGTTTGATTATTTCCTGCTTTCTACTCCTCATGGTTGTATTTGTTTCTTTTTGTTGTAGAGCTTTTAGTTATGCTGTCAAGTTGCTGATATATGCTCTCTCCTGTTTCTTTCTGCAGGCACTCAGAGCTATGAGTTTTCCTCTTAGCACAGCTTTCATTTTGTCCCATAAGTTTGGGTATGTTGTACCTTCATTTTCATTAAATTCTAAGAAGTCTTTAATTTCTTTCTTTATTTCTTCCTTGACCAGGTTATCATTGAGTAGAACATTATTCAACTTCAATGTATATGTGGACATTCTTTCCTTTTTGTTATTGAAGACCAGCTTTTGCCCGTGGTGGTCTGACAGGACGCATGGGATTATTTCTATCTTTCTGTATCTTTTGATGCCTGTTTTATGACTGATTTTTTGGTCAGTTTTGGAGAAAGTACCATGAGGTGGTGAGAAGAAGGTATATTCTTTTGTTTTAGGATAGAATGTTCTATAAATATCTGTTAAGTCCATTTGGTTCATGACTTCTGTTAGTATGTCTATGTCTCTGTTTAATTTCTCTTTCCATGATCTGTCCATTGATAAGAGTGAAGTGTTGAAATCTCCTACCATTATTGTGTGAGGTGCAATGTGTGCTTTGAGCTTTAGTAAGGTTTCTTTTATGTATGTAGGTGCTCTTTTATTTGAAGCAAAATATTTAGGATTGAGAGTTCATCCTGTTGGATTTTTTCTTTGATGAATATGAAGTGTCCTTCTTTATCTTTTGTGATGACTTTTGGTTGAAAATCGATTTTATTCAATATTAGAATGACTATTCCAGCTTGCTTCTTCAGAACATTTCCTTGGAACGTTGTTTTCCATCCTCTTACTCTGAGGTAGTGTGTGTCTTTGTCTCTGAGGTGTGTTTCTTGTCGGCACCAAAATGTTGGGTCCTCATCGAATATCCAGTTTGTTAATCTGTGTCTTTTTATTGCTGAATTGAGTCCATTGATGTTGAGAGATATTAAGGAATAGTAATTGTTGCTTCCTGTTATATTCGTGTTTGGATGTGAGATTATGTTTGTACTTTTCTTCTCTTTGTTTTTCTGCAAAATGATTAGATTTTGCTTTGTCTATGGTGTAGCTTGCCTCCTTGTGTTGGGCTTTACCATTTATTATCCTTTGTAGGGCTGAATTTTTAGTAAGATATTGTGTAAATTTGGTTTTGTCATGGAATATCTTGGTTTCTCCATCTATGTTAATTGAGAGCTGTGCTCGATACAGTAACCTGGGCTGACATTTTTGTTCTCTTAACATCTGTATGACATCTGTCCAGGATCTTCTGACTTTCATAGTCTCTGGTGAGACATCTGGTGTAATTCTGATTGGTCTGACTTTATATTTTACTTGACCTTTTTCCCTAATAGCTTTTAATATTCTTTCTTTGTTTTGTGTATTTGGTGTTTTGACTATTATGTGATGGAAGGAGTTTCTTTTCTAGTCCAATCTATGTCGAGTTCTGTAGGCTTCTTGTTCTTTATGGGCATCTCTTTCTTTAGGTTAGGGAAGTTTTCTTCTATGAGTTTGTGGAAGATATTTCCTGGTCCTTTGATTTGGGAGTCTTCACTCTCTTCCATACCTAGTATGCTTAGGTTTGATCTTCTCATTGAGTCCTGGATTTCCTGTATGCTTTGAGGCTGTATCTTTTTCCATTTTATATTATTTTAGACAGTTGTGTCGATGATTTCTGTGGAATCATCTGTTCCTGAGATCCTCTCTTCTATCTCTTGCATTCTGTTGGTGATGCTTGTGTCTATGGATCATTGTCTTTTCCTTTGGTTTTCTATACCCAGGCTTGTTTCCCTTTATGCTTTCTTTATTGCTTCTATTTCCATTTTTATTTCCTTCACCTGTTTGATTGCATTTCCCTACAATTCTTTCAGGGATTTTTGTGTTTCTTCTCTATAGGCTTCTGCTTGTTTATTTGTGTTTTCCTGTATTTCTCTAATTGAGTTCTTTATGTCTTTCTTGAAGTCTTTAATCATCATGATCAAATGTGATTTTAAATCTTGATCTTGCTTTTCTGGTGTGTTTGCATATTCAGTGTTTCCTTTTTGGGAGAATTGGGCTCAGATGATGCCATGTTGTCTTGGTTTCTGTTGCTTGTGTTCCTGTGCTTGCCTCTTGCCATCACGTTGTCTCTGGTGTTAACTTGTTCTGATATTTCTGACAGTGGTTAGACTGTCCTGCAGGCCTGTGTGTCATGAGTGCTGTAGACCTGTTTTCCTGTTTTCTTTCAGCCAGTTTTGGGAACAGAGTGTTCTGCTTTCAGGCTTGTAGTCGTTCCTGTCTACTGGTCTTCAGCTGTTCCTGTGGGCATGTGTACTGTGTCCACCAGGAAGGCCACTTGAGCAGAAAAGTTGGTCTTACCTCTGGTCTCAGGCCTTGAATCGCTTCTCAGATCCGGTTTTCATCTCTCTGTGAGTGCTGCAACCAGAAGGGCCTGCCCTGCCTTCTCTTGGGACCCTGATTATAGGGGGCCCAGACGGCGCTAGGCATTTTCCTCTGGGGTCAGAAATGTGGCCAAAGAGTAGTCTCCTCTTGCTTCCCAGGCATCTCTGCCCCTCTGAAGTTCTAGCTTCCATGGGATTTAGCTGTTTGACCTGGTCCCTCAGATCAGGGCAGTGTCTGGTCCGCAGCGATGGGCGCCCCTATCTTCCTGTTCCCAGAGGCCCTATAATGTTTCCTATTGGGCCAGGGATGTGGGAAGGAGTGGGCAGTACTAGAGGTCTCTCCTGCCCTGCAGTTTCAGGAGTGCCCCTCTGTCTTGGTGGTGAGCTCTCCCACAGGGTTTAGGAGCAGGGAGCTGTGGGTCAGGATCAGCGAGGTTCAGGCCCCAGCTAGAAACTGGAAGTGTCTTTAATAATTTTTAAATATATAAATATGTCATATAAAGGACAACATTTTAAAATATTTACAAAAGATATGAATGAAGAAGCATATATGCTAAATTAACTTTTATTAATTAAAACATAAACTATAGTGAAACTAATCTAGCAAGAATTTAATAGCATGTTCATGGGGAAAAAAACCTAAACATAAATGTTGCATATCTTAAGTGCACATAATATGAAACTACCTATGGTATTTGCAAGTGCAGAAAGTGAGACATTTATATAATTTATTTAATATCTAAAACTGGAAGCAACCAAGTTCATTGCAAAAAAAGACTATAAAATAATATTTATATTAATTAATATGTGGTAACAATGGAAAATGATGAACTCTACAAACAATATATAGGGATTTAAAACTGTTGCTAGAATTCAGATTAAAAATAGTACATATAGAAGTTGGTATCATACTAATATCTAAAACTGCTAAGTTAAGGCACAACTTGGTGCTTTATAATCACTTAAAATCAGCTCAGTGATTTATATTATTTAGTAAGTTTGATCTCTGAAAAGAACATGGTATATTTTTCAAACTATAAAAATTATTATTGCCTTCATGGATTTACAGGATACACTACTTTATGCATGTATGCGTTTTTAACACTTACTATGCATAGATTGTAAAGTATATCATTATAATTTTATAGATTCTATAAATGTTTTGTGGCAGGATGGCTGTATTCTCCTAATACATTTTGTATACTTGTTTCTTCTCCCACATTATAACTATATAGTTATTTGCTCCTCCATGATATTAGTAAAGGATACATATTCAATAATAGCTATCACAGTCCATATTTTATATAGAAAGTATATGATTTGAAAGGTGAATTAATAAAGATTTTACTTTTTATATGTCTACTACTATTACATCAGATAACCATTTATGAGTTTATCATATCCCAATCCTTTGAACTTTTCCCATGTTTAAATTGTTCATATTATGCTATTTACAGTCCACATGGAGCTCCGTAAGAAGGAAGACCAAAGTCTTCCTTCAGATGCTTCAGTCCTTATTAGAAAGGGGAACATAGCATTCACAGGAGAAAATATGGAAACCAAGTGTAGACCAGAGACTGAAGGAAAGGCCATTCAAAGACTTTCCCACATGGGGATCCATCCTATATGCAGTCATCAAACCCCTGACATTATTGGGGATGGCAAGAAGTACATGCTGACAAGAGTCTGAAAAAAGGAGGAAGTAAGAAAGATAAGAAGAAAGAGAGGGAAGAAAGAAGGAAGGAAGAGAGCAAGGGAGGGAGGGTGAAAAAAAGTAGGAAGGGAGGGAGGAGGAATGGATATAAGGAAGAAGAGACAGAGACAGAGAGAAAGAAAGGAGGAGACCACTCTAGTGCAAAAGAGGGAAAAATCAGCAGGACAAAGAAGATGTGGAACAAAGAGAAAATTTCATATAATTGATGGAAATATGAATTACTATATTCATGACAAGAACTAGTATGTGATAGAACAACCCATCCCCTGGGTATATAAGTGATGAGATATAAATCAGTATTTATAAGAGATGTTGATAGAACCTCCAGCATTATTCATTATAGCATAATAATCAAACAAATACTCTTTCCGTGGGTAAATGGTTAAAGAAGTTGCAGAGTGCATAATAATAGTACTGAATAATATTCAGCAACAGTGAAATCATGCAGTTTTTATACTGTGAGTTTAGCTGAACTACATGTTGTTAGGTGAAGAGTCAGAAATAGAATGACAAATACTGCAGGTGCTCATACATGATAGATTTGTCTTATGAGAATTGGTAAAAAGCTTTTTCCTTTGGTTAAAATTTGTTCAAATACTACACCATTTCAATATGAGGGGAAGTAAATTTTCAAGATGTATTTTGCGTAATATAGTGATTCTAATTAATAATATTCTTTAAAATGATTATTTTCTGCTTTTATAAATTTATATACATATAAATTTTAAATGTTATTCATAAAAGTTTTATAAATATACTCTAAATTTCATATATAAACATCTATTTTATACTGTAAATTTAAATTTGGGTATATGCAAATTAATTGAGTCAATGTAAGTTTCTTGTCTTTCATCAATTAAGTGTTGGGCAAAAGGAAAAAGTCTACCTAATGTAATAAAGCAGGTATTAGTCCGGTAGTATAGTGTAATGAAAATCTAATTCTGCTTTGCTTTACAAATTGAACTCAAAATGAAATTTTACACTCATAACAATTTCTCATGTTCTTTGAAATGTCTGTCTTTTAATAAGTCTTCTTGTATTAAATCTGGCCCATCTGCATGAAGACAGCTACACCTTTCTGCTTTGTATCCCAGTGGGGTCCATCATGCTTGTCTCATTATATTTTTCTATCTCAATTATGCAAAAGTCTTTGATCCTATATGACTACCAAGTTTTTAAAGCTCAAGATAAAATTTCACACATCTACACACAATAATCTATCAATATTGATCTATAGCATTTTAGTCACAGAAATATTTATGATTTGTTGAAAGCCAAAATTATAGTTGTTTTCTTTTTCTTTATCTTTTAATTTTTCTTTCTCCCTCTCTCTTAGCTTGAAAGGATAGATTTTTACTACACTGTACTCCAAAATTTGTAGCTTATTTTTTTCATGATCTATTTTTTTCAAAAAAGTCATCATTTTTATCAGTGATTCCCTTATAAAATATTTTCCTTTTTCTATATTGAATGTCAATTTTAGGTGGCTTAAGGAAGGCATATCTTTATAGAGTTTATTAATTTTCTGGAATCTATGAATTGACTTTTTACTAATGTTGAAAGATTTTATTGGTCATATAAGTATCTTTAAGCAATATTTCTTTTCCTGAGTACTTGAATGTCATGTTCTGCTGTTTGCTGTTGTTCTTCATCTGGTTGAGATTATTCCTGTATACAAACCTTGAGCTGTCTTATATTGAATAGTCTATACTGTAATGTTAATGTGATTATGCTAAACTCTCCAACCTCCATTTAATGATTAGTGACATGTAGGAAGCACATGTTTCAGAAATAATGTTTCTGTTTTAGAATTTCAATGCATTGAAGGTTTAAATTTTCAAATATATTCTTATGGCATATTGCATAAGATTTACTATAGATTATGTCATCATGTTTTTTTTTTGCTAATTTTAATGTTTAAGTCATTTAAAATCTCTTTAAGTTGAGATTTTAAACTTTTATTCCAAATTGTATACCACTATTCTTTCCACTTGTGTTAATTTTATTGCTTTGTCATACATGTTGATGAAAGATCAAGGTTAAAATATTCAGAGATGTCACTGTGTCACTTTGGTTTCTGAATGCTTGTTTTTAGCCTTGTTAAGAGAAAGTGCTTTGACATTTCTATTTGAATGGATACAAAATCTCAGTCCTAGAAAATAGACCTCATCCATGTCATGGCCTCACTGACATCTTAATATAAAACACTAAGTGTCTAACATGCTTGGAATTTAATATGAAGACTTTACCCCTGAATTGAGCTCTGTAGTTTATACATTTTTACTTTAATATCCATCACTTGTTTCTCTATTTTATTTTGTATAGTTAAACCCTAAATATTATCGGTTTAGTAGATCTGTATTTTAAAGAACATGTAGTTAGACACATAGGACAGTTTATTTAGATTATCATGTTGTCATAATTTAAACATAAAAAGTTATT
Source organism: Rattus rattus (assembly GCF_011064425.1). NCBI lineage: Eukaryota > Metazoa > Chordata > Mammalia > Rodentia > Muridae > Rattus > Rattus rattus. The sequence goes on along the minus strand of NC_046156.1, from coordinate 208,709,345 downwards.
TAACCAATATGATGGAAATATGATAGTGGGTTCCAAAAGGTAAATCTGAGATGAAAAAATTGGGAAATTAAGTAGACTATAAAAAAAGTACCAAGAAAAGATGATCATTAGTATCTGTTGCCAAGGAACAAAATCAAAACTAAATGATTATTCTAACAATGTGTACTAACAGAGAAAACACAGGGTTTAAAGTTATAATTTTTATACTAAAATGGATTTATATGCTTATATTAGTTTTGACCAGAAGAGTCTCAACTTTTTATTATACTATGGTATCTATAACATGGAATTTTATTTGCCCTAAATCATTAAAGTCAATTAAATATTAGTTTCTTACCATTTCTATAAATTTTAAACTCATTCATAGATATTTTGCACCAACTTGCAGTGTTAAAGAAATATACAGCAAGTGTAGAGCTTATTATTACTGTCATTAGAATCAATAATGTAATATAAACTTCCTTATCATAAAAATTATAATCTAACATTCCAATAAATATTAAACTCCAAATATTATATACAGCAATAAAAACACGTTATCAATCATAATGTTCCTAGAATTAATATTTACTGATATTTTTATCTATTTTTATTGATGACACAAATGTTTATATTTTCTAGATTATATTAAATAAAATACCCATTCTATATAAATGCATACATAATTATTTTTGAATAATGAAAATATTGTTTTCTTGAATAAGCATAAAAAGTTGTCTTAAGTATTTAATACCTTATAATTTCTAATTCATTCAGACATGTGCAGGTAAAGCTAAATTTTTACAATTGCTTTGAAATAAAATTTAAACTAGATCAAAAATGTCCTTAATTATATGAGACATTTCTTTTAATATATGTTTTACATGTTTGATTTAATAAGCAGGTAGCAGTCACAGAACAATGTAGAGTTTTGGTTCTGTCCTACTATCATGTAGGTGTGTAAGTTTCAGAGATCAAATTCAAGTTATTAGGCTAGGTCACAAGCAAATTTTCCAACTGAATCATGTCACTTACCTCATGACATGTTTTTTTGTCATCCGAATCTACCTCTTCTCTTATATCTTCCTTTTATATATGTATATTTCTGTTTATTGAAAAAGACATATAGTTTATATTTCAAGATTACTATTTGAATAGCAATTTTAAAATCAAATAAAAGAGACAAAAATCTAAGTATCTATCTTCTTACATCTCAACTAATTGATTGGTTTATTGATTGATTCTTTGTCAAGGCCATACATTTATTCAGTACTCTGATCACACTCACAATTCTTCTTTGTTCTTATTTCACAGTCAAATGAAAATTTCCTCTTTCCAACAAAACTTCCTGTCTAGCTTAATGTCATTTTGCCTATTTATGATTTTGTATTGTGAATCATGGGGTTTATTTAAGGTACTCATCTGTAGCTGTCTACTGGATCCTGGATGCCTCTTTATTTTCCAACCATTGAAATGATAATCCTCTCTTCCCTAGCAACCATCACCTTCTAAAGGCTCCCCGGGGAATAGTGGGGCTTCCACTACTTTCTCATTTATGATTGAATTTTGACATGATAAATCTTGTACACAGCCTTTAAAAACAACCATAGATGCTTTGAGTGTCTGAGTGCAAATATTTTTTTATTTTGTCTTTTTAAGATTCATTTTTATTTACATTTTAAATGTTACCACATTTCCCAGTTTCCCTTTCATAAACTCGTTATCTTTATCTCTCCTTCTATGAGTGTGCTCCCTCACCCATCCTCCTACACTCTCCCATGTCCCTGCCCTGATATTCCCCTTAACTGGGGCATCAAGCCTTGACAGGATCAAGGGCCTCTCCTCCCACTGATGTCCAATAAGGCCATCATCTGTTATGTATGTGGATGGAGCCATAGGTTCATCCCTGTATTCTCTTGGGATGGTGGTTTAGTTCCTGGTAGCTCTCGGGGGGTCCGTTTGATTGATACTATATTCTTCTTATGGGGTTGCCAAGCTCTTCAGCTACTTCAGTCATTGGGGAGCCCTTTCTCAGTTCAATGGTTGGCTGCAAACATCTGCCTCTGTATTTGTAAGGCTCTGGCAGAGTCTCTCAGCAGACAGGTATATCAGGCTCCTGTCAGCATGCACTTCTTGGCATCCACAATATTGTCTGGGTTTGGTGTCTGTATATGAGATGCAACCCCATGTAGGGCACAACTTGTACCATCCTAGATAGGAGCAGATCATGATCTTCTTCCTTATCATATGATACTATATTCTTTCAGATTCCTCCCCTGTGGGAGGACCTGCTCCCTAAAAGGGGGATTATATGGATATCTCATTTAGGCCACAGTTCTCTCAGCACCCTAACCAGCCATGAATTTCTATATTAAACACTGTTGCAAAGAGAAGCTTTATTGAATAATGCTTAAGGAAACAATTGTTTATGGATATCTACAATATATTCAGAAGGCAGTTTGATAGCTTTTGCCTTTAGCAATATAAAATCAGTATTTTGCCTTTAGGATCTAGGACTTTCTGTGCCATGGTTATCTGACCAGATTCCCAGTACCAGGTATTAACTTCTTTTGTGTATAAGATTGAATATCTGTCAGGAATATATTGATAATCACATAATGGCATGCCACTGTTGAACAAAGGCAAATCTCTTTCACAACTCAATATAGTGTTATGAAGGACATATCAAAAGTTGATTTTTCTCTGTCTGCAAACGTCATATACCTTTCAGTGTTACAGAAGCTTTTCAGCAAGAAATGTCCATTTCAGTTTTAATGTGATTTATTTAGGTTGTGTGTTCAATGTTTGTGATATATTTAGCAACAGGCTTTTATTGCCTACTTATAAATGGAAATAAAAGAAATATCAGTAACCTATATTGTTTTAAAAGCTTCTAGGAACTTCTTTGCAACCAATTCATAGGGGATATGTTCCTTATTTAGAATTAAAAACCCATAAATTGAAATTTAAAGAACAACACTTTTTAAGTTTGAAACTGTCTTTTTCATACAAAGAATAAGACCTGGAAAATGGTGACTATTAAGTCTATAATGATGGATAAATATTATCACAAGCTTTTGCTATGATGAAAAAATTGAATATAGTAAAGTGGAAACTACATGTAAATTCAATTTAAATAATCTTATGACATTTATGTGTTGATAGCAAAGATTTAGGTAAGTAAAGCTCTAGAGGAATTTTAATCCAGCAACATGTTTACTCTGGCAAGGAATCATATCAAAAGATATGTGTGATCCTGCTGGAATGTAGACATGGCATACAACTTTAATTCTTCTGAATAGAATATAGACCCTTTTTTAAAAAGCTTTATTCCCAAATGATGTAGGTAAAATTAGTTTGTAGAATGAAGCAGCTGTGTTTGAAAGTGACATCTAGTTAGGGGCAAACAAAGTGATGAATGAAAGAAAGAATGGACAGAAATAGTCAGAGATAGGATATACCCAACTCTCATGAGAAAAACCACAGGAAAGAGAGGCAACTTAAAAAAGCAACAGAGGAAAAGAAGATCATTCAGTGCCATTGAGTTCAGTTAATTGCAGAGCAATTCAGTTGAATGAGTTCAGTTCAGTGCCCTGAAATCAGTGCAGTTCAGAGACATTTTTGCAAAGAAGAGAAACTCTGCGACAAGCTTGTTTGAATCAGTCAGCTTGGAGAAAAGTTTGAGTCAGAACACTTAAACCAGCCAGCCAGAGTTCAAAAAATGCTTTTAAGGGTGAGTTTATTCAATAGTAAGCCTCCTAGAGGACAATTACTTCAGATAAAAAAAGTTACTTTACATAAAACTATAGATTTATTATGTGCTTCACAAATATATAGCATCTACATTATAGACAAGTAAATACTTTAAAATATATTTGAGCTTGTAGTAAAACAATAGTCCTAATAAGGTACAATACTCATAGTATATAAGATTTAGACATGGAAGAGTGTTGTCATCTATGTAAAAAAATATGAATGCAAAGATCTTAGATTCAAGGAGCACAAGAATAAAATTCAGTAAATTGTCTTGATTTCATAAAGAAGGATAGTGGAATGTTCTTCATTAATGCTGTTGCAAAAACAGAGATTATGAAGTCAAATGGTTATTATTTCAAATAGCTCTATTACAGAATGGAAAAGTGCTCAGGTGTAGTGGCAAATATTAAATAAAGGAAGCAGGACACCATGTACCATGCCATGCTACTTGCTGCTATTCTCTCATCTCCATGGTGTCTCTGCCTCCATTGCTAGCATCATCAGTGGCTGTCTGCTCTCTGCTGTGGACTCTGCTGACATTCCCAGCATCTGCTCCCTGTGGTTATTGGCACAATTCCCATCATCCCGTTAAAATCAAAACTCTAAAAGCTTATAGTTTATCAATCAGATTTATATCAATAAATTTTCACTCCACAAAACATCCACACAATAAACTCAGAGCCAATTAATAGTGATATAAACTTCTTTCCTAGATAAGATAAATTATCATATAATAATCCATCTCTTTTAAGATATTCATACCTATCTGTGGTAAATTAAATCCAAACGGAGGTGGGCCATTCTCATCCTCCTTCATCTTCTCATCTCTTTTTCTTCTTCTTCTATCTCTCCTGCCTCTCAAAAATTTTGTCCCTGCCTTACTCTTTCACTTCTCAACCACAGGCTTTGCCTTATCTTGTGCCAGCCCTAAACTGCATGTAGTCATCAATCCGTATTTCACCCTTTCTGTCTAATTAAAAGAAGAACTTTTCTCTCAGATGTAAGCTGAGCACAACTATTACCATTCTGTAACTTAAAATGTATAAAATATACCTAGCACCCACTCCATCATTTTTGTCAATTAAATAAAACACTCCATCCTAACTTAAGAAAGGCTTAAATTCTATGTGTTATGTTGTGACTATCTTATATACTATCTCAAATCTTTCTAATTAAGTATATATTCTCAATGTTAAATAGCCTGAGTAGGCTATGAGACTATAGTCTTCAACCCCATCAGAAGTCTGAGAATGACCAACAGTATCTAAAAATATAGAAAGCCTAGCACAGCTCCAGAACTGAGACAAGTTTTAGAGACACTTGCCTACCTATACAATCCACTGTTAGTAACCCTTAAGAACAGCTGTTTTCAACCTTTTGGCCCAATATCATCTGACAGACCTTTGTAGCAGAGAATTTTCAAGGCCTGATTATTCTGACTTGACAGAGATTATCAATCAACTATTGTATGTAGTGTATCCTTTTCTGGGCAATATTTTGTCTGTAGATGAAATAGTCAGTGTCTATCCAATGGCCACCTAGACACAGTATATTGTCTCACCTGGAGGTAGAGAAGCTCAATTTCTTCTCTGAATTCACAAAAGGGGAACTGCAAGGGGTAGATATGTATCAACAACAAAAGAATAAATATAATTTAAAGCCTTATTTTGTAGACATTTTGGAAAACCATCTATCTATGTAAAGTTATCTGACTATTGTCCATTAACTACTCTTAGTTATTCCTAATAAATTATCTTGAAAACAACTTAATAGTAAACTCAAAGCCATGAATTTTCCATCTTGCCCTTAACTCATGTGCTTAATCATCTCAGATCAGTTTATAATAAGAATTATAGGACTCGCTTGAAACCTTGTATTCTTAAATGAGTTGTATAGGCACAATGTCTATATGAGAATAACAATATCAATCTTAAGTTTTTATCAATAAGGAATTCATATCAATGAAAACTTTAAACTTGTATCAAATAAATTCTATACCACTGTAAGAGGTTTTAACCTTAACTTAGTAATAAATATAAGGATTTCTATAAAATCAGATTATCATTGCACAATCAATTCTATCTAATTTCCCCCTATTAAATTATAATTATTTCTAAGGTCCCCAGAAAGACAACCTCAGAACAACCACCCTTACCTCTCCCACCCCCATGTCCAGGACATTGGGTTCATGACTCTTAATTACTTCTTCAGGCTGAATATGGCTGTTGAGATATTTTGAAGGGGGGTGTTGGAAAATGGGGGAGTCTTTGTCCTTAAGAAGGGTACCAAATGATTATAGTAGTCTCTGATGTTTCTCCTTACTGGATCCAGCTGAAAGTTCCTGAGATCAGGAGTACAAACAGGTCCAGCAAGTCTGATGATGAAATTCACCAAAGCTGTACATTCTGTAATATATAAATCTTAAAACAAAATTTTAGTATCATCAAGGTATCTATATGGATTATATCAGTCTGTGTAGGCTGTATAGACTGCTTAGGATGAAATTCTTTCCTTTTTTTTTTTTTTCTTGAATCTAGTTCTTCTGGGAGTCTCCCTCTGATCCATATAGCTCTGGAAGATATCCAGCACCTAATCACCTTTTCTAAAAATGGAAAGACAAAACCTTTCCCCCAGATCACCATATCTTTCAGTAGGCAACAAGGTAAGCTGATATCTTGTTTTCACTCCAAGAAAAAAATATTATCACAAAACCGCAAATCACACTTACTTTAAAATTAAAAACTATCTAAAGCAAATGAATTAAACTGAAACATTGCATGAGACTATTTTTAGTACTTTTTAAATATGTCATGCCAGGATATAACCCCAAATTTCCCATGGAGCCCACGTTCAAAGAATAGGAGTTATCCTGCAGACTTTAATATACCATCTTTAAAGTATACTTCCACTAATACCTGCCTATAGGAAGTAGGCAGCTTTTAGCTATTGTGCTCTCTGCTGGGAGCCATAGCATTTTTCCCTGTACTAGTTGTGAACTGTGGACCGAATAACACATGACTTGGGCAAAATTTGTATTCTCTCCTTCCAACTATAAAATTAATTTAATCACACTTCAATTAATACCTGTTAATAAGAAGAAGACAGCTTGTTAAACTAGGATTTTAACCCAAAATTCTGTGGAGTCCACATTAGAAAGGATATGAGTATCCTGTAAAACTTATTTGAGTATTATATGTTTATATATTTTTTAAGCTCTCTACACGGAGCTTCAGGCCACCACTCACTAGAAAATTCTATAATATAAATCTGTTATGCATTCTGCCTGGTGTTACAGACGTTTTTATTTTTAATCTTACTTCTGAATTGTGGGTGAAATTCCCTCCACGATACAGACAAACTCTGTATATAAATCTATCCTAAAAGCAAACAAATCAGTCTTTGTTTTAAGGCAAACTCTTGGTTCATTGACCCAGAGTAGCCTGTTTTTTGTCTTTTTGTTTTTTTTTTAACAGCAGGGGCCCTAGTGTCTGTGAGCAAAGGCTGCCCCTGTGTTTCTTTGTTTCAAGGTTGCCGTAGTTGAGTCCATGTGACTTATTTCAGTGTCACCCATCTCTCATTTAGAAAATAAAACTCCAAGTCTCTGGCTAATAATCTTAAAATTTTCAGTGACACCTTTTTCTCACTTAGAAAGCAAAACTCTAACTTTTAGGCTAGTTGGCTCTTAGACCCAGAGCTGACTGTTTCTTTCCACAGCAGGGGACCTAGAGTCTGTGTGCAAGGACTCCTATTGTGCTTCTTAGATTCAAGGTTCACCAGCTTGAGTCTATGTGACTCTCTCACTTAGAAAATAAAACTCTAATTCTCAGGCTGATAATCTTATTTATTTATTTATTTATTTATTTATTTATTTATTTATTTATTTATTTTGGTGGATTCTTGCCCCACTTTGGGCACCACCTGTAGAGATAAATAATAAATAAAGGAAGCAGGACACTATGCACCATGATGCCCTACCTCCTGCTGCTCTCTCCTTACTGCAATCTCTCAGCCTCCTGGCTAGCCCCATCAGTAGCTGTGTGTCTTGGGGCTTTCTGCTGCAGTCTGTGCTCACATCCCCAGCACCAGCCCCTGTGGTTATTGTCACAATTTTCAGTATCTTATTAAAAATCAAAACTCTAGAAGATTATAATTTATCAATCAAATTTATATCAGTAACGTCTCACTCCACAAAACATCCACACAATAAAATCAGAGCCACTTACTATTGATGTAAACTTCCCACCTGGATAAGACAAATTATTGTACAATGATCCATCCCTTATAAGATATTCACAGCTACCTGTGGCTAATTAAATCCACACAGGGGTGGGTCATCCTTCTCCTCCTCCATCTTCCTTATCTTTTCCTTCTCCTATTTCTCTGCCCTCTCAAAAACTCTGTTCCCACCTTATTTTTTCACTGCCCAATCACATGCTTTGCCTTATCTTGTGCGAGACCTCACCTGGATATAGACATCAATCCACACTCAGGAGTAAGTAGAGTGAAACTTGATAAGGATTCTCTAACACTACGGCAAAGGTAATGATAGTCATCACTGGTGTGCTAATAGTGAGAAATTGGAATTAAAAATGCAATGTTTACAGTTCTAAAAATGACTGGAAAGCTACAATTGAAGTATTTTTCTATCATGTAGAACTAAAAAAAAAAAAATCAGGGAAAATAGTGTACAAAAAGGTAAGCACCTCCAAAAACATTAAAAAAGGTTAATCTACTTTAAGCCAACATTTGCTTGTGTGTGTGTGTGTGTGTGTGTGTGTGTGTGTGTGTGTGTGTGTGTGTATAAATGAGAATTTCTGTAACTTGGTTTATTTTTTAATTTCTGATGTTTAAATTACGGGCCTTTATGTATTCAATGATTCAATGATTTTATTTACATTTATTTTGACTATTATATGAAAATAAACCTGTTTATTTTAATTTAAAAATATGTTGACACTGGCATTATTACTGTTGGCAAGATTGAGTAACATTTAAATGAGTTAAAGTACCAATCTCTATGAGCATGAACATTTTCTCTATGAAGAAACTTTCTGAATATTTTCCTAGATATATTTGATGTGTACACAGGTCTATAATAACCTAAAATCACTCAGATTTCAACAGTGTCTTATTTAGTCCCAAATACCGTTTACTAGCCATGCACTGGTCCATCTTGGTATCCCTATTTGCTAATACCATGTCCCCAAAACAATCATTATACTTGTAATTTCAATATTTTTAAACATCATTATTTTTCATCAAAACAGCATTAAACCACATCTTTGCCTGTTGTGGAGAATCTGGAGTGCACAATATGTTGTTTGAAAGCCTTATGTAATTTTTAAAAGAAATAAGCCTTAAGGACTGTAAACTCATATATATCAACATTTTTAATATTATTGCTGTTGAAAAAGTCAATCATGGAGACAGCTATATTATTTTCTAGGACGAAAAGGAAACTATCGATTTCCCCATAATATTTGTGATGTTAAAATAGGAAGGGACTCTCCAAATAAATTATAAATATCCTTACATGTGTTTCTGTTTTTCTTTAATACTTGCTCTAGTTAACTTTATTAAAATATTAAATAGCAGCCTAAAATAATACATCTACATCCAAGCTGATATGACATGATTCTTATTATTTATGCATCATTTTTTATTTACAAAATGGCATAAGAACGTAAATTTTAACACAAGTTTTTATAGTTTTTTCTGTTCATTTCAGTCCTCTGAATTATGCCAAGATTTTTTTACTGTGTATGTTATTTAAAATCTTTAATGCTTTTTTCTCTTATTCTCATTTAACTTTGGAATAGTTGTGGTCAGGAGATTAATAATTCTAAGGAATGACATTCATTATGAGATTTGAAGGTCACTACTCTTCTTGATTCTGTCTCCCCTGATCACATATAATATCACCATGCCAGGTTTTTTTTCCAGCATTGCGGTCTAAAGATTTATATTAAAAACTACTAAATATGCTTTATTCTCTTTTGTTTGTTTAATGGTTTGTTTCTAAATTTAGTTTCTGTGGAAATAAATAAAATTCGACTTTTGCTGTTTTACTTTTGTTAAGTAAAGCCACTAAAAATTGTTGTTATGAATTCTGCTAGAAACTTGAGAAAGTTCTCTTTCTTTTAAATTAGATATTTTTATATTTACATTTCTAATGTTATCCCCTTTCCCAATTTCCCATTGTCCTTAAAACCCCTATCCGACCTCCTCTCCCTCTGCTTCTATGAGGGTGTTCACCCACCCACCCCCTTCCCGCTTCCCTGCACTGACATTCTGTTACACTGGGGCATCAAGCTGGAAGGACCAAGCGCTACTCCTCCTATTGGTGCCCAACAAAGCTATCCCCTGCTACATATGCCACTGGAGCATGGTCTGTCCATGTGTGCTCTTTGGGTGGTGGTTTAGACCCTGGAGCTCTGGTTGGTTGGTATTGTTGTTCTTATGAGTTGCAAATCCCTTCAGCTCCTTCAATCCTTTCTCTAACTCCTCCACTGGGGACCCTGTTCTCAGTTCAATGGTTGGCTGCGAGCATCCACCTCTGTATTTCTCATGCTCTAGCAGAGCATATCAAGAGACAGCTATATCAATCTTGGCATCAGAAATATTGTCTGGGTTTGGTGCCTGTATGTATTTGGGCTGGATCCCCAGTTGGGGCAGTTTCTGGATGAACTTTCCCTCAAGTATCTGCTCCAAACTTTGTCTTCGTATTTCCTCCTATGAATATTTTTATTCCCCCTTCTAAGAAGCAAGTTCTACATAAAAGTTTTCCTTAAATCTTCTACTCAGGCTATCTCAATTTACATAAAAAGAATGCCATTTAATTTAATTTGTCATTTCATGTAAGAAAAGAAAGCTAGTATTAGACAATTAGTCCTACTGGATATATGTAATTTAAATATGCTACAATTCTCTAGCATACCAAAATAATGCAGTTTTTAGAATCATAATTGGAGTATGCTAAGTTATGTTCTCAGTTCCTGAAATAACTGCAATAGGAACAGATTTATGTACTGCCATTTTCTCTTTCATTATCATCTTTGCCATGAGGATGAGGTGGTAGAATTTTAATGTCTCATACATTCTGTCACTTATAAGTTTCTACTATATAGCTTTGACCTTTTCAGTGTTCTCTAATTTGATTGGCTGCTTATTGCCTTTTCCCTTTTGCTTTCTGTCCCACTACCCTGTAGGGAAGATATAGAATGGACAGAAAATTAACGCACAGAATATTGAAAAGGTCAAAACACTACAATATGTTAACTCTACTCAGAACATATCAGACACTAATCAGCTTTTGCAGTTGTTTCAAAAAGACAAGGAAATATATGGTCACAATAAAAATAAAGGGAGAAAGACACAAAAGCAAAAATTAAAATAAAACAAACTGCGCAATGAAGTCAACAAATTACCGAAGGTTCTATTAGAAAATACTAAAGTTATTGTTGAATTTAAGTGAAAACACATTACAAAATGAAGAAAAAAAACCAAATAGGTTTTTGAGAACTTAGTCTACTTCTGTGGAAGCTGCTCAAGCACTTGTGTGTTGATACCTCCCCAAGCATATTCAAATAATTTTTTTCAACCCCCTGGATATATGTTCTTGATAATATGAAGGATGATTTAACCTCTATCACTGTACCTGACTACTGTGGCTATGTACTATTTATTAAATATCCTTGTTTCCTTTCTGTTGCTATGATAATACACTCTTACAAAAGTAACATAGGAGAAAAAGTGGGTCCATTTGGATTACAACCCCATGTTACATTCCATCATGTGGCAAAGTAACATTCCAAATACTTAAACCATAATATCCAAACTCAAGGGAACAGAGAAAAAAATACATCTATGTTTCCCTAATGTTGATACTTTTAGGCTTTCTCTGTTCTGTAAAGTTAAATAGACACTACTGAAATAATGGTGATACCCAAATTTGGACTCAGTCTACCTTAACCAATCAAGAATATTTGCCATGGACCACATTGAGAAAGAAAATTTGTCATAGAAACCATTTCTCAGGTGATTCTAGATTATGATAAGTTGACTTTTAAAATTTAACTATACATTGACTATTCAAGATGAATTATTAAAGCATCAATCACATATCTGAGGATGCAGCTATTTTCATTTTCAGAAACTTTACTTCCATTACACTAAAATATATGTTCCCAGAGTATACTTTCAGTCGCTTTTGTAATACCTCTGACCATAGAATCATTCCACAGTATCCAAGGAAGGCATGAATATTTCTTCTTTTATTTTAATTATTTCATTTTATTTATTTACATTCCAAATATTATCTCCAATCCCAGATTCCCCTACTCAAACACCATATCCCTTTTGCTTATCCCCTGCTTCTATGAGGGTATTCCCCAATCACTCACTCACATCTGCATCACCACCCCAGCATTCCCCTCTGCTGGGGCATCAAGAATCCACAGGACCAAGGACCTCCCATTCCACTGATGATGGATAAGGCTATCTTCTGCTACATATGCAGCTGGAGCCAAGGGTTTCTCTATGTATACTCTTTGGTTAGTGATTTATTCCCTGGGAACTCAGAGGGATCTGGTTGGTTGTTATTGTTGCTATTCCTATAGGTTTGCCAACCCTTTTAGCTCCTTTTGTCTGTCTCCTAACTGCTCAATTGGGATACCCGTGCTCATTCCGATGGTTGGCTGAAAGCATCTGCATCTGTATTGTACAGGTTCTGGTAGAATCTTTCAAGGGACAGCTACCTGAGGCTTCTGTCACTAAGCTCTTCTAGGTACCAGCAACAATGTCTGGGTTGGTATCTACAGATGGGATAGATACCTAGGTAGGGCAGTTTCTGGATGGCTTTTCTTTCATCTTTCCTCTACTCTTTGTCCTTCATTTCCTTTAGATAGGAGCAATTCTGAGTTAATATTTTTGAGATGTATGGGTGGCCCCATACCTAAATCGGGGCCATGCCTAACCATTGAATAATGTCTTTACAGGTTCTACTTCCCTTTTCTTGGATTTCAGTTAATTTCATCCCTGTTGTATGCTAAGTCCTGGTAACCTCTTGCTGTCCTGGTATATGGGACTTCCTAGTGGTCACCACCAGTACCCCATCTCACACTGCTACATAACTCCATACAATTCCCTTACCCTCTGTACTTCTTCCCAGTCTCCTCCCACATCTGACCCTGTGCCCCCTTTTCCCTCCCTAACTCTCTCCCACCCAGATCCTCTCTTGCTCCACCTCTCATGATTATTTTTTTCCCTTTTTAAGTAGGATTAAAACATCCAGATTTTGAGCTTTCTTCTTTTTGAGCTTCATATGGTCTGTAAGTTGTATGATGAGCATTCCAAGATTTTTGCCTAATTAAATTCCAACTAAATTCTTTACAGAGATAGAAAAAGCAATACACAAATTCATCTGGATTAACAATAAACTCAGGAAAGCATAAAATATTCTCAACTATAAGAGAACTTATGGGAAAAATCACCATCCCTGAACTCAAGATGTACTACAGAGCAATAGTGATTTAAAAAACCCTGCATGGTATCAGTGCAGAGAAAGATAGGTAGACCAATGAAATAGAATTGAAGACCCAGAATCAAACCCATGTACCCATGGTCCCTTGAACTTTGACAAAGGAGCCAAAACCATCCAGTGGAAAAAAGACAGCACATTCAAAAAATGGTGCTTATTCACCCAGAAATAGGCATGTAAAATAAGGCAAATTCATCCCGTTTTGTCTCCTTTTACAAGGGTCAAGTCCAAGTAGATCAAGGACCTCCACATAAAACCAGATACATTGAATCTAATAGAATAGAAATTAGGAAATATCCTCGAACACATAGGAACAGAGGGAAAGTTCCTGAATAGTATATCAATAGTACAAGCTCTCTGATCTACTATAGACAAATGGGATCCCATAAAATTGAAAAGCTTCTTTAAAGCAAAGGACAGTATTAACAGGACTAAATGTCAACTACAGATTGGAAAAGGTTCTTTGCCAACCCTAAATCTTTTTTTTTTCCTTTCTTTTTTTTTCAGAGCTGGGGACCGAACCCAGGGCCTTGCGCTTGCTAGGCAAGTTCTCTACCACTGAGCTAAATCCCCAACCATAAATCTTTTTTTTAATTGTTTTTTTTAATTTACATTTCAAATGTTATTCCCTTTCCTGGTTTCCTGTCCATAAGCTCCCATCCTCTTCCCTTCCCTTTCTTCTATAAGGGTGTTTCTTTCCCCATCCACCTCCTCTTCCCACTCCCTGACATTCCCCTACATTCGGGGTACAACCTTGGTAGGACAAAGGGGCTTCTCCTTCCTCTGGTGCCCAACAAGGTCATCCTCTGCTACATAAGCAGCTGAAGTCATGTATAGTCCATGTATAGTCTTTGGTTAGTGGTTTAGTCGCCAAGAGCTCTGATTAGTTTGCATTATTGTTCTTATGGGGTTGCAAGTCCCTTCAGATCTTGCAACCCTTCCTCTAATTCATCCAATGTTGGTCCCATTCTCAGTTCAATGGTATGCTGCAAGCATTTGCCTCTGTATTTGACATGCTCAGGCTGTGTCTCTCAGGAGACAGCTATATCCAACTCTTGTCAGCATGCTCTTCTTAGCTTCATCAGTCTTACCTAATTTTGGTAGCTGTATATAACAAACACTACTTGATTTGAAGCACCCAATAAATATACAGCAGATGACTCCCAGGTCTTTGTTTAGTTAGAGAAGATGTACATAACCCTCAAGAGACTGGAGGCCCTGGTGAGTTTAGAGATCTGGTGGGATGGGGATATCCTTGTGAATATGGGGGTGTATGGAGAGGAGGTATGGGATGTAGAAAAGTTGGAGGGTGGACCAGGAGGGAAATAAAAACTGAAGATTATAAATAAGTAATGAATGAATAAATAAATAAATTAATAAATATAAATAAATAAATAGGAAAAAATGAAATCAACAAAGAATTCTCATCTAAGGAACATCAAATGGCAAGAAGCACCTAAAGAAATGGTCAACACTCTTAGTCATCAGAGAAATGCAAATCAAAACGTCCCTGAGATCCCACCTCAAACCAATCAGAATGGCTAAGATCTAAAGTGCAAGTGACAGCAGATGCTGACTAGGATGTGGAGAAAGAAGAACACTCCTCCATTGCTGGTGGGATTGCAAACTGGTACAACCACTGTGGAAAGCAGTCTGGTGGTTCCTCAGAAAATTGGGCATTGTACTACCTGAAGACCCAGCTATACCACGCCTGGGTATATATCCAAAAGATGCTCCAACACATAATAAGGACACATGCTCCACTATCTTCATAGCAGCCATATTTATAATAGGCAGAAGCTGGAAACAACCCAGATGTTGTCCTTCAACAGAGGAATGTATACAGAAAATGTGATATATACACCATGGAGTACTAATCATCTATTAAAACTTTACGAAAGTTATTCCATTTCAAGAATTTATAACAACGTCAAAAATAAGTAAGGGAAACGATTTATATTAGCTCTAGGAAAAGAGCATGGTATTAAAAGCTCAGGTATAAAACCTAACCACATATGTAAATCATAAAATTTTGAACTTTGAACAAGCATTGCTTCCAGTACATTTTTATTCTTTCACTTGTTTTTCTAACTGGAGTATGAATTAAGATAAGGATATTAGTCAATGAAAATGTACATTTTACCATCACTTATACTTGGAAAATATGTAAATAATGTTATGAAAAACAACTATATTTAAAGAGAAAATAGTCTAAACTTGTGAAGTACTTGAAATGCATCATAAATTGAGCAACAAAGGAAAATAGAATAAAAGAAAAATATATTAAATTGAAAAAACTGAAATACATGAGAGGATAAAACAGGAAGATAGTTGAGTGTGGATGATACCATGGGAAAGAAGTTTATTATCTCAATTTTAGATGAGACTGGAACACTTACCATCTGATATATAAAAAATTACATATACATACATATACATATTTGTGTGTTTGTGTGTGCAAATTTTAACTGCCTATCTATTCATACATGTATGCAATATAGATTTGCAGTTTTATATCTTTTTCATGATGGGCATGAATATGTGTGAAATATATGTATATTGAGTATAAAAGGCAAAAGTAGGAGTAAAGATATTAGATCATGTTAAAAAATAAAGAAATAAAGTGCTTTAATATATATAAACATATAAGTTAAAGAATGGATAAAAATAAAAATGAAATAATGTTCCAGGGCAATGGTTCAGTCAGTAAAACGCTTGCCACGAAATCTCATTTTATATATAAAGTTAGGCAAAGTCCCATGCACTTAGGACCCTAGAGTATGGGGACAGATAAAATTTGATACCCGGGGCTTAATGGCTAGGTAGTTTAGCCAATTTATAAACTTTAATATCATTGTGAGACTTAGCTTTGAAAGATGAGATACCAAGCAACTGAAGAACCTAAGTAAGATGTTGCAAAACTCAAATTCTTACAGTTTATACATGTAATCTCAGTCCCTAGATTGAGACAAATGATCAGTCTTTTAAGTGAGATGGTGACAGCTATGTCTATGTACTAGGTCCAAAACTAAGCTCTGGTATGCAGTGAGATTTTATATCTTTCATTCAATTATTCATACAGTATATCCAAGGACCAGGCACATTGAAATAGGTGTATAGACAGAGAAGTGATATCGCAAGCATTGGGACATGTACAGTGAATCGTATCTCCAGATATCTGAAGCATTTTCTTACTCTCATGATATTTAGTTCCCAGTGAGTATGAAATAATGGATGAAGCAAAGATATAATTGAAGAGATAATTAACCCAATGCAACATAAGGAAAGGTGACTAGAAGAACAATTACCTAAGAAAAGATAAACTGAATAGAGAAAGTAACCATTGAGAGTAATCAGGAAAAAGTTCTGCGAGGTAACCTGTTCTTAGCAAAGGGAAACATAATAATCATTGTATACATGGAAAATAGTAGCAAGATATATTAGATGAAAAACAAAAGGAAGAAGAGTGGGGTTAAAGCTGGGAAGAAGTGTTTGTGCAATGAAATGCTTGATTTCGATATGTGTCCTGACCAAAGTGTTTGTGTATGTATGTGTCTTCAGCAGTAGTATTTTAATGTTCAGTAAGAGTGGGCCACCAAGACCAAGGTTAATAGGCTATAATATTTGGGGCATCTCTGGAAATTCCTTAAAAAATAATTCTTAGGGAGATATTTCATGTCTAATACTAAGATTTTCATCAAAAATCACTGTTTTCTAAGTGAGGTACTTTTACATAATGATATCTCTGACCAAGAATTTTAAAAAATAAACTATATTTTTTCATTATAAGTCAATGATATTTATTACAAGATTGTAAAAAAAGTTTTAACTACTAAAACTGAAACATTATGAGATGCCATAATAACAGATTAGAGAACAAAATTGAATGATTATTTAAATAGGCACATAAAGCACATTTGACAAAATTCAATCTCTCTTTATTATAGAACCATTGGAAAATTAGAAGGAAATTTCTCAGTCCAATTAAGAGTATTCATTCAAAATCTAAAAAAAATTATTTCATTGTTTTAAAAAAGTGAGGACTTTCTTGGTAAGCTCACAAACAAGACCAGGACGGTTAGCCTTAGTAC
The DNA here is from genome assembly GCF_011064425.1 of Rattus rattus. Taxonomy (NCBI): domain Eukaryota; kingdom Metazoa; phylum Chordata; class Mammalia; order Rodentia; family Muridae; genus Rattus; species Rattus rattus. Next base: position 208,691,981 of record NC_046156.1, on the reverse strand, counting down.
CACATTAAATATTATGTTTGACAGTTCTATTGAGGAAAATAGAGAAACAAATTCATTAAGTCCATAGCACACAGATGGCTAATGAAGCAGACAGATGACATGCTCTTCTATAAAGAATATCCCAAGGAATGCACTAATGCTCTCTGAACTGATGAGTAAGTTCAGAAGAAGTGACAAGTTGTAAAAGTCAGAGCTATACTTCTTAACAGTAGGCCGTCTGGAAAATTCATTATAATATCTACCTGCTTGTTAACTATCCTCATCATATATTTATCTGTCATGTATCTTCTGTGACTGTTTATCATCTACCCTTCTATTTGTCAGCTATCTATGTGTTATATAACTACCTATTTATCATATCTATATCTATCTATCTATCATCTATCTGTATATCTATCGAATATATTACTGGCCATCTTGAACATATGTATATATATGTACATATATGCCAAAGAAAGCCTTTTTACTTTTTCTTTTGTTGAAAATATTTTCTGATTACCATTTTCCTTCCCAATCTTCCCAGATCCTCCCACCACCCTTCCATGCAAACAGATATTTTTTTCTCTGTCTCAGTAGCATAAAATATAGCATCTGAATGTAATGATAAAATAAGATGACCTCTAAATAAGCAACCAAAATAAGATAATAAATAGAATTAAAAACTGCTGATGTCTCATAAAGATTAATCATATACCTTTAGTTTGTGTTAAACCTCTTTCTAATCTTTGCATTCCTCCTCCCTCTCTACTGTATACTATCATATAAAATGTCAACTTCCAGTATTCTGTCATTTACTTTGTTGGTTATTTTATTTATGTACATTTCAAATGTCCCCATTCCCAGTTTCTCCCATGCAAACCCACCATCCCTTGCTCCCTTGCCTTTGCCTTCATGAGGATGCTCCTCCCACCCCTACTCACTCTTGCTTCATTGCTCTAGCATCCCCTCCTATTGAGGTCAGATAAGGCTATCTGCTGCTACATACATAGATGGATCCATGGATCCCTCCTTATATATTCTATAGTTGGCGGTTTAATCTCTGGGAACTCGGGTGGTCCAGTTAGTTGATATTGTTTGTCTTACGGAGTTGTAACGAGCTTCAACTCCTTCAGTCCTTCCACTAGCTATTCCACTGGAGTTCCTAGGCTGGGTTTAGTTTGGTGGTTGACTGTGAGTATTTTCATCTGTATTAGATGCTGGCAGAGCATCTCAGAGGACAGTCATACCAGGCCACTGTCATCAAGTGCTTCTTGGCATCAGCAATAGAGTCAGGGAGTTTGGAATCTGCAGATGGGATAGAACCCTAGGTGGGGTTGGTTTCTGGATGTCCGTTCCTTCAGTCTTTGCTCCATTTTTGTCCCTGTGCTTCCTTTAGATGGGAAAAAAATCTGGGTCAAAAAATTTGAGGTGGGTGGCCCCATCCCTCAACTGGGATCCGTGCCTATCCATGAGACGTGGTCTCTATAGTTTCAATCACCCAATTTGTTGGATATAGTGGATAATGTCTTCCTCGTTAGGTCCAGAGAACATCTAGCTACCCTGGCATCTAGGACTTTCTATTGGCTACCCCCGGTTCCCATCTTCCATTGCTACATATTTCTATTTAATTTCCTGACCCTTTGTATTTCTTTCCTGTCTTTTCCCATACCTGATCCTGACAAGCATTTTCTCTTCCTTTCCTCTCTCCCTCTACCTCCTGCGAATATTTTGTTCCCTCTTCTAAGAAGAACTGAAAAAAGAAAACACATTTTGGTCTTCCTTCATCTTAAGCTTCATATGGTCTGTGTATTATATCATGGGTATTGACTTAGTCAGGATTTCTATTCCTCCACATACATCATGATCAGGAAGCAAGTTGGGGAGGACAAGGTTTATTCAGCTTATACTTCCACATTGCTGTTCAAGATCAAAGGAAGTCAGGACTGGAACTCAAGCAGGTTAGGAAGCAGGATCTCATGCAGAGGCCATGGAGGGACGTTACTTACTGGCTTGCTTCCTCTGGCTTGGTCAGCTTTCTCTCTTATAGAATACTAAACTAGAAGTCTACTGACACCTACAATGGACTGGATCATACCCCCTTGGTCACTATTGGAGAAAATGACTTACAGCTGTATATTGTGGAGGCATTTACTCAACTGAGACTCCTTTCTCTGTGATAGCTTTAGGTTGTGTCAAGTTGATACACAAAACCAGCCAGTACAGATATCATTAGCTTTTGGACTAATATCAAATTATCAGTGAATAAATACCATGTGTGTTCTTTTGTGTCTGGGTTACCTTACAAGGATGACATTTTCTAGTTCCATCTATTTGCCTGCAAATTTCATGAAGTCATTGTTTTTAACAGCTGAGTAGTACAAACTCCAGTGTGTTAAGGCACCACATTTTCTCTGTCTATTCTTCTATTTAGAGACAGTTTCTGGTGTTTTGGGTATATGCCTAGAAGTGGTATAGCAGGGTCCTTAGGTAAAATTATTTCTAGTTTTTTGGGAACCACAAGATTGCTGTCTAAAGCAGTTTCACCAGATTGCATTCCCACCAGTAATGGAAGAATGTTCCTCTTTCTCCATATCCTCACCAGCAGCTGCTGTCGCCTTAGTTTTTGATTGGTATGAGGTGGAATTTCAGGGTAATACTAATTTGCATTTCGCTAATTATTAAGGGTTTTAAACATTTTTTTGGTGTTTCCCAGACAATCAAGATTCTGTAGTTGTGAATTCTTTGATGAGCTCTGTACCCCATTTTTAAATATGGTTATTTGGTTTTTGGAGTCGATCTTCTTGAATTCTTTGTGTATTAAGGATATTAGTCCTCTATTGGATGCAGGGTAGCTGAATATCGTTTTCCCAACTCTTCATTGCCATTTTGTCCTATTGACAGTGTCCTTTGCCTTATAGCAGCTTTTCAACTTTATCAGATCCTATTTGTCAATAGTTGATCTTCAAGCCTGAGCCATCGATGTTCTATTCAGGAAATTTTCCTCTGTGCATATGTATTTGAGGCTCTTTCCCACTTCCTGTTCTATTAGATTCAGCATATCTTGTTTTGTGTGGAGTTCCTTGGTCCACTTGGACTTGAACTTTGTACAATGAGATAAGAATGGAACAATTTGGAAAGAGCCCAGATGTCCTTCAACAGAGGAATGAATGGATACAAAAAATGTAAAACATTTACATTACAGAGTATTACTCAGCTGTTAAGAACATTGACTTCAAGAAATGGTTAGGCAAATGGGTGGTACTAGAAAATAACATCCTGAGTGTTGTAACCCAGTCACAAAAGAACACAAATGGCATGCACTCAATGATAAGTGGATATTAGCCCAAATGCTTGGAATACCTAAGATACAGTTCATAGATGTTATGAACCTTAAGAAGAAGGAAGAACAAAGTATGGATGCTTCAGTCCTTCTTAGGAGGGAGAACAAAATACTCACAGGAAGAAATAAAGAGACAAAGTATGAAGCAGAATTGAAGGAAAGGTCATCCAAAGTTTGCCTCACCTGGGAAATCTATCCCATTTGCAGACACCAAACCCAGTCAGTATTGCTGATGGCAAGAAGTGCTTGCTGACAGGACCCTGATATAGATGTCTCGTGAGAGGGTCTTCCAGAGCCTGAGAAATACAGAGGAAGATATTTGCAGCCAACTACTGGAGTGAGAATGGGGTCCCCAATGGAGGAGTTGGAGAAAGGACTGAAGGAGCTGAAATGGTTCGCAACCACATAGGAAGAACAAAAATACCAACCAACCAGAAAACCCAGAGCTCCCATGGACTAAACCACCAATGAAAGAGTACACATAGAGGGACTCATGGCTCTCGTCACATATGTAGCAGAGCATGGCCTTGTTAGGCATCAGTGGCAGGAGAGGCCCTTGGTCTTGTGAAAGCTTGATGCCCGAGTGTAGGAGAATGCCAGTGTAGTGAGGCAAGAGGGAGTGGATGTGGAGGTGGAGGAACACCCTTATAGAAGCAGGGGGAGTGGGATGGGATAGGGGGTTTCTGGAGGGAAAACTGGGAGAGAGGATAACATATGACATGTAAATTAAAAATCCAATTAAAGAAAAAATTGAAGAATTTGCTTTTCTTTTACATGATGAACACCAGTAGAACCAGCACCATATGTTGTAAATTTTTTTCCACTGGATGGTTTTGGCTCCTTTGTCAAAGATCAAGTGACCATAAGTGTGTGGATTCATTTCTGGGTCTTCAATTCTATTCCACTGATCTACCTGCCTGTCTCTGTACCAATACCATGAGTTTTTTTTTTATCACTATGCCTCTGTAGTATAGCTTGAGGTCAAGGATTGTGATTCCCTCAGAAGTTCTATTAATGTTAAGAGTAGTTTTCTATATCCTGGTTTCTTTGTTAGTCCAGATGAATTTGAGAATTGCTCTTTCTATCTCTGTGAAGAGTGAGTTGGAATTTTGATGGGGATTGCATTGAATCTTTAGATTGTTTTTGGTAAGGTGGCATTTTATTATGTTAATTACCCTGATCCATGAACATGGGAGATCTGTCCATCTTCTGGGGTCTTCTTCAATTTCTTTCTTCAGGGACTTGCATTTTACTCTCCTCTCTCATTGTATATCTTTCCTTCCAATTGAAGAAACATATATACCCATGTTGTTTCTTCATGGACACTCCACTATAATTAAATTTTGGAACCTCCTTAGTTTCCCTACCATGTCTCCTCAATTTACTTGAACTATTTTTTCACAGTATTTATCTTCTATATTTTCATTTCACCAATATTCTACCATCTTCCCTCCCTAAATACATATTCTACATTACAGCTTCTCTCCTTTCCTAGCTTCCAAATGTATTGTTGATTAAGCATTAGAAAGATTTGAGAATATGTCATATATTTCCATGTATAATTTAAAAATTAAAATACAAAAAAAATTGCCCGTGTTATTGTGGGTGATATTCCCTTTTTATATAACAATTAACTGTGCAATATATATATATATATATATATATATATATATATATATATATATATATATTTCTTTGTTAATGGCTATACTGGAGGCCTGAATATTTTCTATGAACATGTAAAGGACACCTGATTAATAAGTAGCATTCACAGAATTAATTACACACTTGTTGAGAAATCTCTTCAGGTCTATGATTCATATTCTAGGGAATCAACAAAAGTATGTTTACAGAAATTAATGGTCTAAAGTATGTGGAAGAAATGTAATTCATTACTTTTGAAATCATTGTTTCATAATGACAATTCAGATTTTCTCATTGTAATTGAAATGTTTTGTGCAGTATTTTTATCTTTTAAGGATTGATTTTTTTAAGTAAATGGTATATAACTTCCATAAATCCTTATTATTTTTAATTTTGATACAGAAATATAACCCTCTTTCTTATGTTTTTCCTCATCATTTCCTTTCATCTTCCTATTCTTGCACTTTTCAAATGAAAGTCTACCATCTTCTAACTTTATTTTGTCAACAAAATTGAAATAATGTTTGTAGCACTGTGAAAAAACCAACAATAATAGTGAAAATCATTATTGACAAAACATTTGAAATTGGTTTGGCTATCACCTAGTAAATGGACCTAACAGTTATAATTTAAACAACATGAAACCAGTTTTGTTTTTATTAGTGGTAAAAATGCAACCTTGTATTCATAAAACCAAATTACATAAACTAGGCTTTCATTTTAATAAATGTTAAGTTAAATATTAGGAATACGAATAGAAATGTATTCTGAATTTCTCCTTAGAGAAGCATTTATTCTGGAGAAAACTTGGATATAAGATCATGAGTTTGAAAATCTAACATTTAGAATCCAATAGCTAATTAGATCAGTGAAATTTATCTGTATAAATTGCAAATATTTCATTTCTGATGTTCTTTATTAGTTCTAATTGTTTTTCTGTTTCTGTTCCTTCCTACATTTTCAACAATCAATCAACAAGTCAATCATTTAACTGTTTTTTTTTTTTTGGTAAAAATAAACTTATACAGTATTTATGAATTTTTTGCTTTGTCTTGTTTAAATACAGTGGTGGTTAATAAGATCATGAATATATTGTTTGCTCAATATGTGCCTCCATTACCATGTCCCTTGAAAACAAATACTGTGTCCATGCCATTTTTATTACAGAGTTTGGAGGACAAATTCAGGCAAAATCAACTTTGTGGGAAAATCATTTCTCTGAATATTTTTTTTACCAGATATTCTTTAGAAAGAGTTGCATGAAAGAGGTGTATGGTCATAGGTGATGGGGAACTGGAGGTAGCCACCAGAAAGTCCTAGATTCCAGAAAAGTAGGAAGCTCCCAGGACACAACAGGAAATAAATTAGCTGAAATATCCAACAAAGGTGTTAAAGAACCTATAGAGACACAGCCAGAGGTTAGGCATGGCCCCTGGTTAAGAGATGGGGCCACCCACTCATCTCAAAAATATCATCCCAGAATTGTTCCTGTCTAAAGGGAATGTAGGAGCAGAGACTGAAGGGAAAGGTCATCCAGAGACTGCCCCACCTGGGGATCTATCCCATATATAGCCTCTAAACCCATACACTATTGCAGATGCCGAAGTACATGCTCACAGGAGCCTCATATAGCTGTCTCCTGAGAGACACTGCCTGAGCCTGACCAAAACAGATGTGGTCCTTGGACTAAGCATGAGGATCCCAATGGAGGAGTTAGGGAAAGGACTGAAGGAGCTGAAGGGATTTGCAACCCCATAGGAAGAAAAACAGTATCAACAAACCAGACTCTCCAGAGCCCCTAAGGCTTAAACTACCAGCTAAAGAGTGCACATGGAGGGACCCATGAATCTAGCTGCACATGTAGCAGAGGATGTCCTTATCTGGCATCATCTGGGAGGGGAGGTCCTTGGTCCTGTTAAGGCTTGATACCCCAGTGTAGGGAAATGCTAGGGCAGTGAGTTCAAATTTGGGGTGCTATCCTCATAGAAGCAGGGAAGAAAAGCACAGGGGTTTGTATAGAGAAAACCTAGAAGGGGAATAACTTTTGAAATGTAAATAAAGAAAATAGCCAATAAAAAAGAAAGAAATTTCATAGACGCTGAATTTTGATCTGCACCTGTGGGTATGTGCAGAATCAAATGAAAGAAACATGAACAAAGAAAGAACAGATTACAAAAAGAGAAGGAAGAAGAAGAGGGGAAGAATTCATATTAGTGAAGAAAAAAGAAAAGGAAGACAAAACTGTATGAAAATCAAATAGACAGAGACAGTACGATAGAATTCCTAACATTTGCTCCTTGTTTCAAAGACTATAGGTATAGTTTGGTTGTACAGCACAGTCCTGAACAAATACATTGTACTTGTATTTGCTTGATTTTATAAAATTTTAAAGTTTTAAGTGACATTTCTTTCATGTCTTCACTTGGAGCCAAAAATAGATTATTTTCCCCCCATTTTATTGGATATTTTATATATTTATATTTCAAATGTTATCCCCTTTCTCCCCTCTCCCACCTTCCCCTCCCCTCTTCCCCTGCTTCTCTGAAAATGCTCCCACTCCCACCCAACCCCTTTCACCTTATCACCCTGGCTTTCCACTAGACTGGGAAATGTGCCTTCACAGTACCAAGACATCTCCTATTGATGCTAAACCATGTCTTTTACCATTAAAGAATAGCTGTTCCTTTTTGGAATTCAACAATGCTCTGGCTTATGTCTTTGATCACTACCAAGACTATTATAAATTTTCTCTTAATAGTTGAGGCCCCAAAATTATTTAGACTATGTGATAAAATTGGGGAATAAATATGACCCATTTTCATTATGAAAATTTAATTCTAAATCCTTCATTAGAAGATTAATGTATAGATTGAATTTTCAGCCCTACCTTTGTACACATTCTCCTGCAGGTATAAAATTTAAAGTAAGTTTTTAAAATATAGACAAATAAAACATCTGATAAGTAAATAATAACAGACTTTAGAATTAAATTTTCATAATGAAGGATTTAACTAAATTGTTTCTATCTCCTTTTGTTATAGGCAGATATAGAAACCAGTCGATTTAACTGTTAGACAAGAACATTTACTCATTGAGCTACCTCACCAGTTCCCTCCTTATTAAGCTGTCTGAATGTTATTCTAAATTTCAGATATTTGGCATTTTTATTTCTGCTTGTCCTTTTCCACTAAATTTTGGGGCAAAATATCTCACTCCTATAGAATAAGCCTTATTTGCCCTCTGTGCTCCTTATCTTCAGATGTATTGAGTTTTCAAGTTCATATACGCAAAGCACTGTTACCCCTTTCTCAGAGTTGGGGCATTCTGTTTTTTAAGTCACATAAGAAAGATAAGAGGGAACTTTTTCTTTCTTTATTCCTTTCCTTTAGATCCACCCACCACTCTCTTTTCCAATAGATATCTTTTAACTTTACCTCTGAGCATAGCAGTCCCTTGAGAATGAACCCAAAGGTCATAGGATCTACTGAGTACATGAGACTCCAGAAGTTTCACAATCTTCTACAAATTTTCACATGTTTTCAATTTATCAAGTATTCAATGAAATAGTCACAGTACTATATGATATAATCGATACCTAAAGCAAAATTTAGATTTTATTTCTGACAGTCAGTGATACTTGATAATTTAAAAATGCATCAGTTTATTACTAAGAAGTTTAGATACTTTAATAGTTGGACAAGTTTTTTTTTCTTTTTTCTTTTTTTTGGGGGGGAAGGAATTATAGTCTTTCAGTGCCATTATATTCAAGGTTGTTTTAATAATTCTTGCTTCAATTCTGAAAGCATATTATCTCTGTAGGCTGGCTTTCTATCCCAATACTTTTAGTTAACAGACAAAAGCAATTAAGTTTCAGGTATAGTTATGAATGATTATTATTTTCTATTTTTTTGAATAGACAAAAAAGGACCTTAAAGATTCAAGAGTAAAAATCTAATCATCAACAAGTTTTTATTAGTGTTCAGCATTCAAAAATGTGAAAATAGGTTGATTTTGATGCATTGCATTAGATTTCTTAATGTGGAAAATATGCATAGAGTTAAATTCAAACCATTTAGGAAGATTCTCTGATATATCTCTTAAACATACTGAACATTTATGACAAAAATATATAGAACTTGTCATTTTAACTGAACATTAATAATGTACTGTGATTATTATCAAGCCCATATTCATTAGGCCGATTCTTTCCAAACATGTTATTCAGAAATCCTAGAATATTCTAGGTATTCTAATAATGCAAGACATGTATAGAATTTTCAGTTGTGACCATTAAATTCTATTATCTTATAAAGATAAACTAATTAAAATGTGTCTGTAATTCCCTTGGTAAAATAAACGGAAGAAAGGATGAGTTCTGACAACCTTGTTTAATAATTTAATATTGTATTTTTTTCTCCTATGTGTAACATACTTCTGTTTAAATAATATTCAAAATGTTTTATTTATTTAAAATGTATGTTTATGGGTGTTTTGTCTACATAAATGTTTGTTCATTATGCATATGGAGTGCCTATAGATGCTAGAGAACATGTAGAGTCCATCGAAGACCTGGGCTTACAGATGGTTGTTAGTAAAACTGTGGGTGCTTGGAACTAAAAGCAAGTATATTGAAACAGTACTCAGTGGTCTTGACAGATGAGCCATCTTCCCAGCCACCTTACATAAAGTTTTTAATAAATTTTAATACTTTTATTTTTATCATATACTATTCCACTAGTAGGAATGCAAGATAGGACAAGAAAAATATTTGTGTTCATGAATTCCACTAGGACAGTTCAATCCTTGTTTGGTTTTCTTTCTAAAGCAAAAGGTTTATTTTTTAGTAGGCATTGGGTTTTCTGTAACATGGCAATTTAAAATCTCCATCCCATATAAGAGAACCATCCCTTGACACTATCAATGATACACTGTGATGTTTGCAGACAAGAACCCAGCATAACTGTCTCCTAAGTGGCTTCATCCAACAATGGATGAAAACAGATGGAAAGATCCATACCCTGACATCAGTCAAAGATAGTTCGGTGGGTGTAAAGGAAGAGTAGGTCATAGAATTGAGCAAGACAAATAGGTCAAGGACACTATAAGACCTAAAGACTTATTTAACATGAGGCTCATAGAGACTGAACCACAAATCAAAGAGAATTCTGGGGCTGGATCGAGGCCCCTTATACAGTTGGAGCAGATGTGCTGCTTGGCCTTTAAGTGGGCCCATCTTATGCTACTGTCTGTCATTGGTTCCCCTTTTCCGACTGGTTGGGCCTCAGTGGGAAAGAACATATCTAATCTTCTGGGAAGTAGGGTGATACTCAAGAGGGGTTTTCCACTGCTCTGAAAAGGAGAAGAGGTAATAGAGGAAAGAATTTGTAAGGAAGGGAAAAGGAACAGGGGGTCTGTAATTGGTATGAAAGCTGAATAAAAATATATTACTAAAAATGAAGAAAAAGGTCAAAAAGAAAAAGAATAATTTACATATTCTTAAACTTCACTTATAAAATATCAAAAGAAAAAGTACTGATATAAAATTTTCTTTACTCATTTGCTGCAAAGAGAAAATTTAATATATGAACAATTTTCTTACTATTGAAATAAAGAAGTTATTATAAAAAGGACTAGTGATACTTACATCAAGTTAATATTTTGTATTATCTGTTGCATTTAATTAAAGGGAGCATACCAGTCTATGCTACATTATTATATTTAAATCTAAATACATGCCCTACATATTTACATATATGAATTTACTATAAAAACTTCAAAGTAAAAATAAATTTGGTAATTAAAATGTCAACAGTACTAATGTGTTTATTCATAATTCACACAGTGATGTTTATTTTATTTGGTTAAGTTAAAATTTGGAGTTGGAAACTTTTAATTCTCAATTGAACCTATAAAATGAAAATAATACTCTAAAGATTGCAAAACAGCATAGAAATGCCAAATTGTGTGTGTGTTTGTGTGTGCGTGTGTATATTCCTATTATATTTATAAAAATATTATTAAAACTGTCCTTCATTGCTTCCCTTTCAATCCCTCCTTTATTCTCTCCCATGCCTCTTTTACCTTTTCCTCCTAACTTCATGTAATCTTTTTGCAAACCTACTTATTCAACTTAATGTTGTTACTATAAAGACAGGTATAGGGTTATCTAATGGAACATAAATATGCTTTTGGTTTATACATTCCTGGTGAGGACTGTCTCTTTCTCAGAAGTTAGCAATGGTTAGTATCTCTTTACATATTGCTATAACTTCATAAGATCCTCTCTCAACCATACTGGGTTTTGTCTTCCTTGATCCTGTGCATGTCATGCTAATGCACTTACAGGTAGTGTGAATATTTTGTGCCATTGTCCTGCTGTGTGGAAAAATACAGTTTTGCACAGTCATCTATCACTTCTGGCTTTTATCATCTTTTCTTATCTTCTGATGATTCCTGGGTCTTGGGTTAATCGAGCATAATGGAAATAACCATTTTTTATGCTGATCACTCAAAAGTCTTTTATTCTCTACTCATTTACCAGTTGTGGGTCTCTTTATAAATTGTCTATTTTTTTCTATTGTGCCATCTATTCTGAAAGAAACTTCTCTGATTGGGTTGATAAATGCATAACCTATGGATATATGATAAGTACTTAGGGGACAGTTTACTATAATATCCATTATAGCATGTTCTCTCTTACACGCTAGGACCTATCCAGCAATAGATTCTTCATACAACTGATGGAGGATGACAGGAAGCTTGAATTCCCTTTTGTAGAGTGGGAGTTAAATTCAATTAGAAAGTAATTGATTACTTCTGTATCATTTTACCCACTTTACTCTAGCTTGTAAACATGAAAACTGTGTAAAACTGTTGATTATTTTTCCCAATAGCATGCATAGCACTTGCTTGCATGATGAAAACTAGCCAGTAGAGATGAAGCTACTAGGTCAGTATCATCATGACCTGATATTATGATATAGCCTATAATTCAAGTATTAGGAGTTCTTAAAAATAATCATACCATCAAATTCTAGGGAAAAAATCAAGAGATAATCACTAATATTTAACGGTCTAAGGGACCCCACTGTTCACTTAATGGAGCAGTTAAACCATTCCTGAATTGGACCACTTTATTTGAAACATATTCAGTTTGAGAGAGGTATTGTCCATATAAAATACAAGTGCCATATATGTATTTATGTTTGTTTTGTCAGTATTCATTAATTATTTGTTTTTCATTTTTTCTTTCTTTATTTGCTTTTGTTTTTGACACTGTTTTGCTTTCTACACAGTACAAGATGATATGTACCTTACTATGCCACCCAAACTGACTTCTAATTAGACGTCCTTCTGTCTTTGCTTCCTGTGTTATGAGATCACATGTATAAGGCACAACACTCAGCTAGAAGTATTTCATCTATTTTTATTCCCATGTAGGCCTGACTGCATTATTGGAAAAATATCTTAAGGTGTCTTGAGCACACTGATGGTCTATGAAAGGAAATGGGATCTTCTCACATAGAATTAAGCCCAATCCCATTTAGGAGTCAGAATTTTAACCTCCTGGAGTTTGAAATATGAATGTGTTTGCATGTGGGATGTTTTAAAAATTAAATTTGTAAAAATTTAAATAGCATTACATCACTTTCCTCTTTCCTGTTCTCCCACCAACCCCTTCCATGTCCCTTCTCTTCAGCTTCTCTCGTGTCCCCCTCATTCCCTCTCAAATTGATATTAATTTTTTGATTAATTAGCATTGTACATGTATATGAAAAATATATAATCACAACCCTCTGAATATGTTCAGTGTGCCTTGCCTGTATATGATTTCAGGGTTGATCCCTTTGTATAAAGTAACTCCTAGTTTAGCCAAGAGGTTAACTTCCTTCTTAAGCAGCTACTGAATGCCTGCAATTCTTTGTCTAAAGTTGGGACTCTATGAGATCTCCACCCCCTTCTATGTTAGCTTATCTATTGATATTAACATTGTTCAGGTCTTTTTCAGGCACTGTGTTGATGAAACTTCTTGACTGTGGCTTCATTGTTATTCTTAGAAAGACACAATATCATAATAGACTTTCTTTTCCTACAGCCCTTACAATCCTTCTGCTTCTTTTCCCAAGATATTCTGTGAGCCATAGGTGCAAGTGATGAGTTATAAATGTGTTAAATGGGGTTGTGTTCCCCAGGATCACTGATTATAACTTGGTTTTGGTTGTCTATAATGGTCTACTTTTTCTGCAAAGAGAAACCTCCTTGAGACATGAGAGCTATATTTATGGAGATGGAATTAAACTTATTAAAGTAAACTGAGGTGCTATGAGTAGTTCTAGTGCATAGTGACTGACATCCTTATAAGATATAACATCAGGACACAGGTTTTCATGTGTGTGAGTGTGTGTGTGTGTGTGTGTGTGAGAGAAAAAAAAAGAGAGGGGGAGAGAGAGAGAGAGAGAGAGAGAGAGAGAGAGAGAGAGAGAGAGAGAGAAACAGATGGAGAACTATCTATCTATAAGCTGAGGAGAATGTAGGCATAAGAAAACCAACTGTTCATCTTGGATCTTGTTCTTTTAGTTCCAGAATCACAAAAAGATGAAATTTCTCTCAAGTCTCTGGCTGCCCTAATATATCCTTAGGATTAATGAAATATCCTAAAACTACTTTAAAATTTTTATAAAACCAATCAAATACAAGTTCTATGTATTTGTTCATGACTGTGCTCTACAACCAAACTATATCTATAGTCTACAAAACAAGGAGCAGATATTAGAATTTCTATCTGACTGTCTCTGTTTATTTGATTTTCATACAGTCTCTTTTTTCCCTTGTTTTACTTTACTAACATGAATTCTTCCCTCTTTGTCTTCCCGCTTTTTTTGTAATCACTTCTTTCTTTCTCTCTGTTTCTTTCCTTTGATTTTATATGTACCCATAGGTGCAAAACATACAAAATTCAGTGTCAATGGCATCTGTGGAAGTAAGGATATGTTGTAATATTGATTCTTCCCCAGGAATAGGGGCAACATACTTCACAATAATAAATGCACAGCATTTCTTTGAAATGTTTCTGGAAATAAAGTTTTACACTTCACTTTCTAATCCTCTTAACAAATCTATAAGGCATACATATGTTCTTTCAAGTTCTTTTTCTTCCTAGTGATATAGTCAGACTTAATGCTTGCAAGTATAAATCCTAATTGGGGCATGTCTGCAGAACAAAGATGAAATTTAAAGACTGCCCTTTTTTATCAGACAGATTTGAGTGTTGCTTGGTATCAGCACACTCAGTTCATGCTGAATCAATAGTTGTCAGAGACACAGTTAATAGTATTAATGTCTGAATAAAGTGGGAAACTACTGGTCACAATCTATGATAATTTGGCTAAGCAATGCTTGGAGTTTCAGTTTGTGGGGAGTTGTAACCATGGTTGTTCATCATGAGTTCTGTTTAAATGGCTTTAAGGACGTAACATAGATTGGCACCAGAAGTAAAATAATAGTAACTTAAAAACAAAAAGCAAAGAAAAGTGCCTTTGTTTTCTGATTTCTTTTGCTTGTTGTTTTAGGGAGAGATCTAGCACTATTTTTAATATGTAAAATTGAAAAGGCAGGAGCTAAAGTAGAAGGTCAAATACTATGGCAATTAAAATGTATGCAGTTTAATACTTTTGGTAAATCCTTGAAATAGTTGGGAACTTTAAAAGTCTTCAAAGACAGAGAATTTTCTCACATTCACATTTGGTTAAGAGTTTGACATAATCTAGTATTAGCTGAATCATATTGTTGAATATAAAATTTCTGTATTTGTGTATAATATTATGTAACAAATAATGTTGGGTTCTTTGAATTATCTGTTTAAAAACTCTCATAACTTTCTTAGAGTTTGTAGAAAGTGGGATCATTAAGATAGGAAATTAAAAAGGGAGTGAAAACCCTAAACATGGCAAATGGTTGGCCAAGATGTATCAGGGGAATACAGATATGTATGGAAATAATAAATAATTATATAGAGAAGTAGATTATGAGAAATAAAAATACTTCATGTATGAGGATGGATTTTAAAACTCAAAAGTAGAACAAAATACACCTTCATAAAGCCTATATGTTTTGTTAACGTATTTTTTTTTTAAATTCTGATAATTGGTATTTCTGTGAACTACAGAATGTGTTGGTCTACTGAGGATTTTTATTGTTATTTCTTTTGAATTTATGGTCATTAACAGCTTTGCTGGTCATACAAATAATTTGCCTGTCTCTATCTGTTGATTATTGGATCAAACACTTGGCATTCTGATGACTAATTTGAAATTACACATTCCAGTACTTGACTGAACTGTTCCAAGGCACAAAATGGAATGTGGAAGTCTCTCATTCATATTCTAATTCAAATCATATATCAAAGACATAAATATAAAACATTATGAATAAGATATATCTGTGTAGATTCATAACAAACCAAATTAACCTAGTGGCTAGAATGGAAAGCTGAGGGCATTCTTAATTATATTCAATTGGTTATTGAAATAAAGTTTTGGCAGCTAGAAAATCTGAAACTGATTGGAGAAAATAAGCTTCCTTAGAGCTTATTCAACATAAATATGAGTTTTCCACAGCATTCTTAGCATCTAATTATGGTGATTTCATTTAATTTAAAAAATACTTTAAATCATCTAACTTTTCCTAGTATAAGTCTAACTAAAAAGAATTGTTTTCTCTATGTGTAATTGGTTATATTTTACTTTAACTTTTAATTAATCCACAATAACTTATCCTATATGATGTATATCTATATACATATGTGTATATACAAATATTCACCTGATGAAATTCATGGGTATATTTTAAATGTGGAATTTTAAAGATTTTTTTATTTCTATAAATTTGTTATGTACATTTATTTAGATTTTAAAGTACCCAAATGGTAAAATACATCTCAAATTATTATCTCATGCTTTTACAGTAGAAGTTCTGATCATCGTGTTCTCATATATCTTAGATCTACTCTATCAGAAAATTCTGAAAAATGTACTTACTGCATGAAGATGATTTATTTTAATTCATATCTAAGTAAAATTTCATTTAAAATAGAACTAAAATGTTATAATCAGGATAAAGAAAAATTCTCATCAGCAAAAAGTCCTTAAATAGCTAAAAGCAAACCCTGTACTATAGAAAGAATTGAACATCAAAAAGTATAAAAAATATATACTTTAATACATAGCATCAGATTCTTTATTTAGCAAGAGGAACTACATTGTTCAATAATGCTTTTGATGTCTTTCCTTGGTTTATCCTTCTTGGATATTTTGCTAGATTCTCTAATTAAAAAATATATATAACTCAAATTTCAGCATATAGCATGCATACAGCATTTGGAGGAACAGAAGATTATTATCAGGCTTCTAGTAATCCAAAGACTTTGTGCTATTTCCAGTGGGAAAATGGATAAATTCTGAAAATTTTGCCACAGATATTTTTTTAAAAGAGTACTATAATTTAAAGTGTAAACAAACCAGTGAAATCAAGACTAGGATGTCTGTTACTGCATATCTTTGATACAAAATCTCATTCCATTGCTCAGTCATTGCTGCCTAGGATGCACTATATACCCTGAGAATTCTCCTTTCATTAGCCTTTTTGGTGCTAAGATAGCAAATCTTTGTTATCACACCCATCTTTGGACTAATTATATTTTATTTTATTCTATTAATATCCTGAAATTTCAGCCAAAATGTAAGTTACTTTAAGTACTTATTGTGAAAACCAAAAGTTTAAATTTGTATTATGAAGTGATAAAAAAGTTCAAGTTGAAAACAATGACATATTCTATGAAGAACTCAGTTTTCCTCAAATTATTGTCTTAATTTAGGTTTTGAAAAGTAAGGAACTAATATAAAATTCAAACAAGTAGAAATGAAGGATTAAAAATCAGAGTCTCCTAGTTATGAGTGTCATGAAGAATGGTGTTAATTATAAATTAGGGCTATAAAAGACAATAGCTAAAAATAAGACGTGTAATTTATATTCTCTCATCTACTTTTAATGAGGATTTCTTCACTTGACACTGATATATTCATCAGAACCTTGAAAGAAAATGCAAATTAAAGAATTAATCATTACCTTACAACTATGACTGCAAATAGAACAAAAGACTATTTTCTTCTCCAGAGCATGAAGCATGGCGGTTTCACATCATAAATACACTGACAATAATAGTAACTCTATTTGGGTTTTAAAGCATATATCTACTGCTCCAGTTCTACTTGATACTAACGTTAGGTGTTTAAAGAATCTTTACTTTAATCTTTCTCTGCGTTCAGTAATGCATGCGTGTGAGCACAAACACACACACGCACACACACACACACACACACACACACACATATATAATTTGTTCATCAGCCACCTGTTAAAAATTTTATTTACATTTTGCTCATGATCTACTTGGGATTTTACTTCATCATTCTGAGAAGAGTGAGCTGGGAAGACTGACATATACAAAGTTTGAATGAGCCAGGACTTTTAAGGCTTGAAGACCTAAAGTTGATACAGTGAACAAATTCATTCTTCTATAAGTCACTGTTATTATGAACATGTAGAGGAACTGATAATGTACTTTCCTGATTTGTCTCTAATTGAGAAATAGCTACAAAAGCAGAAAATTAATGGGACACTGGAAAAGGGTAACAATAGTGTGTAGAATAATGTCATGAATCAAGAAATTAAAATCTCAATGCACAAGAAGGTAAGTTCTGGCTATTACTGACATTACTTTTCACTCTGCCAGAACAAGTTAGAAGGGAGCATTGAAGGGTTTTTGGAAGGAAACTATGGGAAAGCCAACTGAAAGCTCCAGCTTTATGTTCTACTTAGAGAAAAGAAATTAATGGAGCCAGATCCATTGCTCTTCATTAATGCCTAGGCAGCTGATCATTAGCGTGAAATCAGAGTATTTTCTGTTTGAAAGCACTGATCTTCAGAGAGACCTCATTAGTGATGAGATCCTATGTTTAGTTATAATATATTGGTCTGTTTAGCCTCAAGCCAAGTTCTGAGATGCCAAACCGCTGAATCTGTAACATAATAAAATCACGATGTTTTGAGTTGATAATTTGTGATAATATGTCAGAAGACATTAGAAGAACTTTCTTGTAGACAAATTTGCCTGAAAAGTAAAGTAACATTCTAGATAGGAATGTATGTCCCCAATATAGTACTAATAAAGATACAATTGGCTAAAAGAAGAATAATAGATCAAGGCTCTCAACTTTGGAAATGTTTTTTAGATTGTAGATCAACTGTATACTATCTCATATACATCTCTCAAAGAATCAAAAATTATAAAACTAAATATTACTTTTATTTTGATTTCATTCTGTTTTATTTATTTAATTTGTTTTTATATAAATGAGAGAAAAAGCAAGAGGGAGAGAGAGAGAGAGAGAGAGAGAGAGAGAGAGAGAGAGAGAGAGAGCAGATGAGGGATTGATATAGCAAAAAACATGAAATTGAATATAGGGAAGATCTGGGAAGAGTTAGTGAAAGAAATAGAGTATGATTAAGATATATTACATAAACTTCTTCTAAAACTAATTAAAAATTAAAATAAAAGTAAAGAAAACAAAGTATCAATTAAAAATAATACAACAAAATAAAATGAAGCAAAAGTAAAGTTACCCTGCAATAAACAACCAAACCAAACCAAACCAAAACCAAACCAAAGAAGAAAAACTTCTACTCATTTGGATACCAGCTATTCTGTTATTAAGGTAGATTTTGAAAGCTGATCCATGAAATTATGGATAACAGGGTTCTACTATGGTTGCTCCTTTCTTTACTACTTGTATACTGTCTCTTGTTATAAAATAATAGAAATTATTTCACACCTTCACATTTTCAGCACACCAGCTCTAACATCTTCAATGGTCACTTAAGATGAATGTAATAGGCACCTGTTTTAGGAAAGAATGCCCCACATGTATTCTCCTTTATCCTTGTTATTTAATCGAAAGGACCTTAAAGATGTCTTTGAATGTGGTGTCTTAAAATATCATTGTGAAACAGCCTATCAAACCAGGACTTTGGCCCAAAATATATCCACCGGTTAAGCTCTCTACCTGGAGCCAGAGATTTTTATTTAACCTTAAAATCCTAAATATATATCTATCTGTTAAGCTCTCTACTTGGAGCCACAGATTTTTATTTATCCTCAATAGCTTCTAAATATCATAATACTCTACTTAGAGTCAGGGACTAATTTTTCCTTATCTAAGTCCTAACCAGGGATGAAAATCCCCATATGATTCGGGTAATATCTGTATTGTCTTCTTTCTAAAAACACACTTAATCACATTTTAATAAAACCTGTCATTAAGAAGTAAAAAAATACCATTGTGTTTTTCACACATACACAATGGGATGGGAATAGCAACCAAGCCACAAGGTCTTCAATCTTCAAACTTCCTTGTATATAAGAAGTGTAGGGACAAAGAGGGAGCAGAAAGTGAGGGAATGGACAATGACTGGCCAAGTTGAGTTTCATGCCATGAAAGAGCTCACACCTGACACTATTAATAAAGTTTTGCTATACTTGCAGACAGGAGGCTAGCATTGCAGTCATCTGTATGACTCTATACAGAAACTGATGAAAACAGATGCAGAGAGCCACAGCCAAACACTAAGCAGAGCTCCAGGATTTTTGTGGAAGAGGAAAAGAAGAAAGGCACACAAACATAATCTCACATCCAAATATGAATATAACAGGAAGCAATAATCACTATTCCTTAATATCTCTCAACATCAATGGTGTCAACACCCCAATAAAAAGACATAGATGAACAAACTGGATACACAATTAGGACCCTGCATTCTGCTGCCTACAGGAAACACACCTCAGAGACAAAGACAGAAACTACCTCAGAGTGAAAGGCTGGAAAACAATTTTTCAAGCAAATGGTCTGAAGAGGCAAGCTGGAGTAGCCAATCTAATATCAAATGAAATCGATTTTCAACTAAAAGTCATCAAAAAAGATGAGGAAGGACACTTCATTTTCATCAAAGGAAAAATACACCAAGATGAACTCTCAAACTTAAATATCTATGCTACAAATACAAGGGCACGTACATACATAAAAGAAACCTTACTAAAGCTCAAAGCACACATTGCACCTCACACAATAATAGTAGCAGATTTCAACACCCCACTCTCATCAGTGGACAGATCATGGAAACAGAAATTAAACAGAAAAATAGACAAGACTAAGAGAAGTCATCAAACAAATGGACTTAACAGATATTTATAGAACATTCTATCCTAAAACAAAATGATACACCTTCTTCAGACAACCTCATGGTACTTTCTCCAAAATTGACCATATAATTGGTCATGAAACAGGTCTCAACAGATACAGAAAGATAGAAATAATCCCATGCGTACTATCAGACCACCATGGGCTAAAGCTGGTCTTAAATAACAATAAGGAAAAACACCCACATATACATGGAAGTTGAACAATGCTCTACTCAATGATAACCTGGTCAAGGGAGAAAAAAAGAAAGAAATTAAACACTTCTTAGAATTTAATGAAAATGAAGGTACAACATACCCAAAATTATGGGACACAATGAAAGGTGTGCTAAGAGGAAAACTCATAGCTCTGAGTGCCTGCAGAAAGAAATAGGAGAGAGCATATATCAGCACCTTGACAGCACACCTAAAAGCTCTAGAACAAAAAGAAGCAAATACACCCAGGAGGAGTAGAAGGCAGGAAATAATCAAACTCAGAGCTGAAATCAACCAAGTAGAAACAAAAAGGACCATAAAAAGAATCAACAGAACCAAAATCTGGTTCTTTGAGAAAATCAACAAGATAGATAAACCCTTAGCCAGACTAACGAGAGGACACAGAGATTGTGTAAAAATTAACAAAATCAGAAATGAAAAGTGAGACATAACTACAGATTCAGAGGAAATTCAAAAAATCATCAGATCTTACTATAAAAGCCTATATTCAACAAAACTTGAAAATCTGCAGGAAATGGACAATTTCCTAGACAGATAAAAGGTACCGAAGTTAAATTAGGAAGAGATAAACCATTTAAACAACTACATAACTCCTAACAAAATAGAAGCACTCATTAAAGGTCTTCCAACCAAAAAGAGTCATTAAAGTACTACCAACCAAAAAGAGCCCAGGTCCAGACAGGTTCAGAGCAGAATTCTATCAGAGCTTCATAGAAGACCTCATACCAATACTATCCAAACTATTCCACGAAATTGAAACAGATGGAATGCTACCAAATTCCTTCTGTGACGCTACAATAACTCTGATACATAACCTCACAAAGGCCCAACAAAGAAAGAGAACTTCAGACCAATTTCCCTTATGAATATTGATGCGAAAATACTCAATAAAATGCTGGCAAACCAAATCCAAGAGCACATCAGAACAATCATCTACCATGATCAATTAGGCTTCATCCCAGGCATGCAGGGATGGTTTAATATAAGGAAAACCATCAACGTAATCCATTATATAAAGAAACTGAAAGAACAAAACCACATGATCATATCATTAGATGCTGAGAAAGCATTTGACAAAAATCAACACCCCTTCATGATAAAAGTCCTGGAAAGAATAGAAATTCAAGGCCCATACCTAAACATAGTAAAAGTCATATACAGCAAACCATTAGCTTACATTAAACTAAATGGAGAGAAATTTGAAGCAATCCCACTAAAATCAGGGACTAGACAAGGCTGCCTGTAGAGAGCTGCGACGTGCCGTGCCTCAAAGATGGCGCTGGTTTCTGCCTTCCACACTCCTAAAGGTGAGCGCTCCTTGCAGTAAACAAGTCCTTATTTGGCTATGTCTGCCTGGCCTGCTAGCTTCCGCATAGTGATAGCCTATCTACAAGACCCACGTGGCCTGCTAGGACTGGTCAGTGCTAGCTATTTAAGAGTGGTGCAGGGCATTCCCTGAGGAGAGAGAGTCAGAAGAGAGAGAGGAGAAAGAGAGAAAGAGAGAAAGAGAGAGAGTGAGTCAGAGAAGAGAGAGAGTCAGAGAAGAGAGAGAGTCAGAGAAGAGAGAGAGAGTCAGAGAAGGGAGAGAGCCAGAAGAGAGAGAGAGAGAGTCAGAAGTTTGTATCAAGGTTCCTGAGTAAAACTGCTTGAAGAAGATCTCCTGTGGTCATGTCTTCCTTGCTGGTCGAGGTTGGGCGCGGCAAGTGGTGGCCTGTATGGAGAATCCTTGAATCCACCGTAAAGAGACTCAACTCTCTCCGAGATCAGAACTTCTTGCAGTCAGGGCAGCACTGGAAAGCTCCCAAGGTAAGGTGGAACAATAAGGACCGCGGGAAATAAGCAGCTATAAAGTCTCAGTGTAGTGAGGAAGTAAAGTTCGTGGGAACAGCGAACCGAAAGTAAAGTTCACAGTAACAGCGAACCAAAAAGAGACAATAAAGTTCCCAGGTTTTGGGACGAGGGCTAAGTTCTCGGAATGAGACAATAAGGTTCCCGGTTTTGGGACAAGTTGCAACGCTCTGGGATTGAGACTATAAGGTTCCCGGTTTTGGGACAAGTTAAGAGGGACGTAGCTTACACCCAGAAATCTGGAGAGCTTTCTGCATTAGTACAGGCATTGTTACTGTTAATAGCAGTTTCTGCTGCCGCAGCCATTGCTGCTTCCTTATCTAGTACCTCCATAGTACAGACTGCGGCAGCTGTAAGTAATCTATCCGCAGGTGTTGCAGAAGCTTTAGATGTTTAGGGTAATATTAATAGTCAGTTAAAGTGTGAATTTTGCTGCTGTATCAAAGGGTCGATTTGCTCCAGGAACAAGCGGATATTATGATGGATGTGACTTTGAGTTTTATGGTTATATTATTACTCTGGGAGAGAGTACAAGATACAAGCTTTTCCGGTTTCAGACTAAGGAACACAGTATTTTGGGAGAAAGATTTTGTCTTTGTGCTTTTAAAAAGTGTGATTAGGCTCTGGAAACCTCACAGAGTCATACTGATCAGATTTGATAGAGGTAGACTGCCTGAAAAATTTATTCAGGAGCAGCGAACCGAAAGTAAAGTTCGCGGTAACAGCGAACCGAAAGTAAGTTCGCGGTAGCAGCAAACCGATAGTAAGTTCGCGGTAGCAGCGAACCGAAAGTAGCAAGACGTGCGGTGAATTTAGCCATAGCAGCATAGAAAGTTTTTGTCATGGAGACCTCACAGTCTCATCCAATTTTTGTGGCTCTTCAAGAGCTGTTTGAGCTAAAGAAACTAAAAATAAGAAGGAGCACCATAGAGAGATTTTTGATCGAATGTGATTCCATTGCACCCTGCTTCGCAGCCTCTGGTAATCTCACAGTGGTGAACTGGGACAAGTTAGGGAAAGACCTTGATTTTGCCCGGGAACAGGGGACGATAAGACCTGGGGTCCATACAGTATGGTGCTTAGTGCGTTGCTGCCATGAGGATCAGAAATGTTGTCAGCCAGCTATAGAGAAGGGGCAAGCTGCCCTAGTAATGCTTCAAGAGGAGGTCAGAAAAGCAGGGAAGCGCAAAGGAGACAGACTCAGAAAAGACAGATACAGAGGAGGAAACAGACGAAACAGATTCAGAAGAAGAGTTACAAGTGTTGATAGATCAAATGCGGAAACAGTCTCTAAGAAATAGACAGAAGAAGAAAAGAAGAAAATGGTGGAGGAACCTCCTGGGCGGTTCCCCTCGGCTCCTCCTCCCTGCAATGTTGTAGAGGGAGGAAGTAGAGTTTCCGATAGTACATTCTGCCCAGAAGTGTGGAAGGCAGTCTGCACAGAACTACATCTGGCCTATCCTGTTTATGTGCTAATCAACAAAGGTATCATGAGCCTTTAGACTTTAAGGTGATCAAGTCCCTGGCAGAATCAGTCAGGACATATGACATTACAGCCTCATTTACCATAGCTCAGGTTGAGGCCTTACACAGATTTTGCGTGACTCCTAGTGATTGGACTAACCTTGCTCGGGCCTGTCTTAGTCTGGGGCAGTATCTAGATTGGAGAGCTTTTCTAATTGAATATGCCAATGAACAGGCTGCTGCCAATTTTCGGTGTTCCCGAGACCCATGCCGATACGTCATGACCTTTAAGCCCACTCCTCTAATTTGTCTAAACAGTTGTCAAGTTATTTTTTAGGTAATTGGACTGGAGAATTCGATTTCTTAATGGATCAGCTACGTGTAGCCATCGTGACCGTGAACTCCACATGTGCAGATGCTAGACTGGCTACAGGATTGTCATCTTGGATTGCTGCTGCTATGAATCATCTGAGGGAGTGGGTGGGTATGGGAGTCCTAGCTGGATTCTTGCTGCTGGTCTCCCTAGTGAGCCTGTGGTGTCTCTGTAGAATGAGGTTTGTTCAGAGGCGGCACGCGGCTACAGTGGTACAGACATTTACAGCCATTGAAGCAGGACAGTCCCCTCAAGCCTGTCTTACGGTCATTCAGAAGACCTAGTTGCACCTCGCCCCTGAGTATATGTGAGTGACCTTGCCCAGCGACGGGCAACTTCCCTTCTACCTAAGGCATGGAACCTTGTGGGCTACTAGGTGTCCTACGACGCGTTTAATGAAGGGATGATCCTAAGACAGGGGGCAGTCGCCACGCTCAGCAGTGCCTTTGCCTGCTTGATTAATTGAACAAAAAGGGGGAACTGTAGAAAGCTGCGACGTGCCTCGCCTCAAAGATGGCGCTGGTTTCCGTCTTCCACCCCCCCAAAGGTGAGCACTCCTTGCAGTAAACAAGTCCTTATTTGGCTATGTCTGCCTGGCCCGCTAGCTTCCGCATAGTGACAGCCTATCTACATGACCCACGTGGCTTGCTAGGACTGGCCAGTGCTAGCTATTTAAGTGTGGTGCAGGGCGTTCCCTGGGAAGAGAGAGTTGGAGGAGAAAGAGAGAGAGGAGAGAGAGAGAGAGAGAGAGAGAGAGAGAGAGAGAGAGAGAGAGTCAGAAGAGATAGAGAGAAGAAGCTTGTACAAGGTTCCTGAATAAACTGCTTGAAGAAGATCTCCTGTGGTCATGTCTTCCTTGCTGGTTGAGGTTGGGCACGGAAGCTGCCCACACTCTTCCTACTTATTCAATATATTTCTTGACATTTTAGGTAGAACAATCTGAAAACAAAAGGAGATCATGGGGATACAGATTGGAAAAGAAGAAGTCAAAATATCACTATTTGCAGATGATATGATAGTATATTTAAGTGATTCCAAAAGTTCCACCAGAGAACTACTAAAGCTGATAAACAGCTTCAGCAAAGTAGCTGGGAATAAAATTAACTCAAATAAATCAGTAGCCTTCCTCTACACAAAAGAGAAACATGCCGAGAAAGAAATTAGGGAAACGACTCCCTTCATAATAGTTCCAAATAATATACAATACCTCGATGTGACTTTAACCAAGCAAGTAAAAGATCTGTATGATAAGAACCTCAAGCCTCTGAAGAAAGAAAATGAAGAATACGTCAGAAGATGGAAAGATCTGCCATGCTCATGGATTGGCAGTATTAACATAGTAAAAATGTCCATTTTCCTAAAAGCGATCTACAGATTCAATGCAATCCCGATCAAAATACCAATCCAATTCTTCAGAGTGTTAGACACTACAATTTGAAAATTCATCTGGAATAACAAAAAACCCAGGCTAGCGAAAACTATCATCAACAATAAAAGGACTTCAGGGGGAATCACTATCCCTGAACTCAAGTAGCATTACAGAGCAATAGTGATAAAAACTGCATGTTATTGGTACAGAGACAGACAGATAGACCAATGGAATAGAATTGAAGACCCAGAAATGAACCCACATACCTATGGTCACTTGATTTTTGACAAAGGAACCAAAACCATCCAATGGAAAAAAGATAGCATTTTCAGCAAATGGTGCTGGTTCAACTGGAGGTTACCATGGAGAAGAATGCAGATCAATCCATGCTTATCACCCTGTACAAAGCTTAAGTCCAAGTGGATCAAAGACCTCCACATCAAACCAGATACTCTCAAACTAATAAAAGAAAAAGTGGGGAAGCATCTCGAACACATGTGCACTGGAGAAAATTTCCTGAACAGAACCCCAATGGCTTATGCTCTAAGATCAAGAATCGACAAATGGGATCTCATAAAACTGCAAAGCTTCTGTAAGGCAAAGGGCACTGCTGTTAGGACAAAACAGCAACCAACAGATTGGGAAAAGATCTTTACCAATCCTACAACTGATAGAGGGCTTATATCCAAAATACACAAAGAACTCAAGAAGTTAGATTGAAGGGAGACAAAAAACCCTATTGAAAAATGGGGTTAAGAGCTAAGCAAGGAATTCACAGCTGAGGAATGCCGAATGGCTGAGAAAAACCTAAAGAAATGTTCAACATCTTTAGTCATAAGGGAAATGCAAATCAAAACAACCCTGAGATTTCACCTCACACCAGTGATAATGGCTAAGATCAAAAGCTCAGGTGACAGCAAATGCTGGCGAGGATGTGGAGAAAGATGAATAGTCCTCCATTTTTATTAGGATTGCAGACTGGTACAACCATTCTGGAAATCAGTCTGGAGGTTCCTCAGAAAATTGAACATTGAACCAGCTATACCTCTCCTGGGCATATATGCAAAAGATGTCTCAACCTATAACAAAGACACATGCTCCAATATGTTCATATAAGCCTTATTTATAATAGGCAGAAGCTGGAAAGATCCCAGATGCCCTTCAACAGAGGAATAGATAGAGAAAATGTGGTACATCTACAAAATGGAATATTACTTAGCTAACAAAAACAATGACTTTATGAAATTCATAGGCAAATGGATGGAACTGGAAAATATCATCCTGAGTGAGGTAACCCAATCACAGAAAAACACACATGGTATGCACTCATTGATAAGTGGCTATTAGCACAAATGCTTGAATTACCCTAGAGGCACAGAACACATGAAACTCAAAAAGGATGACCAAACTGCGAATGCTTCACTCCTTCTTTAAAAGGGGAACAAGAATATCCTTGTCAGGGAGTAGGGAGGCAAAGTCTAGAACAGAGGCAGAAGGAACACCCATTCAGTGCCTGCCCCACATGTGGCCCATACATATACAGCCACCAAACTAGATAAGATTGATGAAACAAAGAAGTGCAGGCCGACAGGAATCTGATGTAGATCTCTCCTGAGAGACACAGCCAGAATACAGCAAATACAAAGGGGAATGCCTGCAGCAATCCACTGAACTGAGAATGAGACCCCCGTTGAAGTAATCAGAGAAAGGACTGGAAGAGTTTGAAGGGGCTCAAGACCCCATATGAACAACAATGGCAACCAACCAGAGCTTCCAGGGACTAAGCCACTACCCAAAGACTATACGTGGACTGACCCTGGGCTCTAACCTCATAGGTAGCAATGAATAGCCTAGTAAGAGCACCAGTGGAAGGGGAAGCCCTTGTTCCTGCCAAGACTGAACCCCCAGTGAAAGTGATTGTTGGTGGGAGGTTGGTATGGGGGAGGATGGGGAGGGAAAGCCCATATAAAATGGGAGGGGGAGGGGTTAGAAGGATGTTGGCTTGGAAACCGGGAAGGGGAATAACAATTGAAATGTACATAAGAAATATTCAATCAAATAAAGATAAAATAAAGGATAAAATATAAATAAAAAAAGCCAGAGAGATCAAAGACAGGATGAGAAAACCTACAGAATTAACTAACCTTAGGACATGTGGACTCACAAGGATTTACCCACCAACCAGTAAGCATGCAAGGGAAAGATCAATTCCCTCTACACATATGTACTAGCTTGGTACTCATGATACCTCTAACAGCAGAAACAAGGGCTATCTCTGACTCTGTTGCCTGCTTTTGATTTCCCTTTCCTTAACTGGATGGTTTTGAAAGGACCATCTAACTTTTCACTTCAATGAAAGTCTACGACTTTTGTAAGTTTTCTATCTCCAAGGTCATCTCTCATTGTGCCTTCTTTATTGCTTCTATTTCCATTTTTGTTCCTGAATGATTTTGTTCAATTCCTTCACCTGTTTGGTTGTGTTTTCCTATAATTCCTTAAGAGAATTTTGTGTTTCCTCTTTAAGAGTTTCTACTTATTTACCTAAGTTCTCCTGTATTTCTTTAAGGGAGTTACTTATATCCTACTTATAGTCCTCTATCATCATCATGAGATGTGATTTTAAATCCAAATCTTGCATTTCCAGTGTATTAGGATACCCAGTATTTGCTGGGGTGGGAGAACTGTGTTCTCATGCCAAGTAGAATTGTTTTCTTTTGCTTAAATACGTATGCTTCCCTCGCACCATCTGGTCATTTCCAATGTTAGCTGGTCTTGCTGTCTCTGACTGGAGTTTGTCCCTCCTGTGGGACTGAGGGCCTGCAAGCCTGTAAGACTGTGATCTTTGGAGTGAGAGTACTACTGGCAGATCAGTTCTCTGACTGCAGGTTTTGGGTCTGAGTGCTATAGGATAGTCCTAGTTCTAGTCACAGGTGAAGAACAGAAGAGTCCTGTCAAAGGCCAACCTGTGACACCCATGAATGGTGTTCCCCAGGGTCCAGTTAATAGAGAGAAAGTGGGGTCCAAACCATGGGCTGTGGCTTAGAAGGGAGAGTTCTCCTGGCAGAACAGCTTTTTGCATGTAGGCCTTTTTCCCCCGAGGGCTGTTCACAGCCCCAGCTCTGGGCCCAGATGGGGACCAAAAGGGTCCTATCTTAGGCTTCACTATGACACCTATGACCCCTGCATTTCCTGAGTGTCTTTCCTTGAACAGTCAATGGGAAGAAAGCAGGGCCTCACGTGTCAGCTGAAGTTATAGGAAGGAAAGTACTCCTGGCAGACCAGCACTCTGTGGCCAGCTTTTATAGCCCCAGCTAATAGGTGCAGATGGAGAAAAGGAGGATCTCATCTCAGTCTGGCCTGTGACTCCCAAGCCCTGTGCTTTCAGGCAGGTGCCTCTTTGGACAGTCAGTAGAGAGAAAGTGGGTCCTCCTTGTGGACTATGGACTTAGGAGTGAGTGAGAGCCCTTCTGATAGATCAGATCTCTGCAGGTAGGTTTTGTGTCCAAGGACTGTGGAACAGCTAATAGTACAGGGTGCAGTGATAAGGACTCAGAGTCAAAAGAATCACCAACAGAATATGAGATTGAGGAGAGAATCTCAGGGGCAAAAGATTTCATAGAAGACATTGACACAATTGTCAGAGAAAATGCAAAAAGCAAGTAGGTCCTAAACCAAATATTTCAGGAAATCCAGGACACAATGAGAAGACCAAACCTAAAAATAATAGGTATAGAAAACAATGAAGATTCCCAACTTAAAGGGCCAAGAAATAAATTCAACAAAATCATAGAAGAAAACTTCCCTAAGCTAAACAAAGAGATGACCACGAACATACAAGAAGCCTAAAGACTTGCAAACAGATGGGACCAGAAAAGAAATTCCTCTCATGACATAATAGTCAAAAAAATAAATACACAAAACAAAGAAAGAATATTAAAAGCAGAAAGGGAAAAATGTCAAGTAACATATAAAGACACACCTATCAAAATTACACCAGACTTCTCAACATTGACTATAAAAGCTAGAAGATTTTGATAGATGTCATACAGAAACTAAGAGAACACAAATGCCATCGCAGGATACTACATCCAGCAAAACTATCAATTAACATAGATGGAGAAACTGATATGTTTTATGACAAAACCAAATATATACACAAAATCTTTCCAGAGATCCAGGCGTATAATAGATAACATAGGGAAAACTCCGGTATAAGAAGGGAACACTCACCTTAGAAAAAGCAAGAAAGTAATCTTGCAACAACCCCAAAAGAAGATAGCCACACAAACCGAATTCCACTTCTAACAAGAAAATAGAAAAAAAATCACTATTCATTAATATGTCAACATTAATGGAATCAATTCCTGAATAAAAAGGCATATACTAATAGGATGGATATATAAAGAGGACCCTGCATTTTCCTACATAGAAGAAATACACCTCAGTGACAAAGACAGACACTACCCTAAGAGTAAAGTGCTAGAAAACCATTTTCCAAGCAAATGATCCCAAGAAACAAGCTGGAGTATTCATTCTAATATCAAATAAAATCGACTTTCAAACAAAAGGTATCAAAAAAAAAATGAAGGAAGGACACTTCATACTCATCAAAGGAAAAATATACCAAGATGTACTCTCAATTCTGAACATCTATGTTCCAAATTCAATGGCACCCACATTCATAAAAGAAACTTTATTAAAGCTCAAAGTACACATAGTACCACACACAAAAATAGTAGGAGACCAACATATCACTCTAATCAATAAACAGATACTGGAAGCAGAAAGTAAATGGAGACACAGTACAACTAAGAGAAGTTATGAACTATTGGATTTATCAGATATCTATAGAACATTGCACCCTAAAACAGAAGAATATATCTTCTTCTCAGCACCTCATGACACCTTCTCAAAAATTGACCATGTAATTTGTCACAAAACATACCTCAATAGATACAAGGAAATTGAAATAATCCCATGCATTCTATCAGATCAAAATGGACTAAGGCTGGTCTTCAATAACAACAAAAACACCAGAAAGCCCACATGCACTTGGAACATGAAAAAAAAATGTTTTACTCAATGACAACTTGGTCAAGGAAGAAATAAACATAGAAATCAAAGACTTTTTAGAATTTCATTGAAATGAAGGCACAACATACCCAGCCTCATGAAATACCTTGAAAGCAATGATAAGAGAAAGTCTCATAGCTCTCAAGGTCTCCAAAAATATATTAGAGAGTATACACTAACAGTTTGACAGCACACCAGAAGGCTCTAAAACAGACAGAAGCAAATTCACTCAAGAAGAGTAGAAGGCAGGGAATAATCAAACTCAGAGCTCAAATCAAACAAGTAGAAACCAAAAGACCAATACAAAGAATCAACAAAACCAAGAACTGGTTCTTAGAGAAAATTAACAAGATAGATAAACTCTTAGCCAGAGTAACAAGAGTGTACAGAGAGAAAATGCAAATTAAAACACTTAGAAATGAAATGGGAGACATAGTAACAGAAACTGAGGAAATTAAAAAAAATATTAGTTCCTAGTACAAAAGACTATACTCAATAAAACTGGAAAATCTGGAGGAAATGGACAATTTTCTAGACAGATATCAGGTACCAAAGTTAAATCAGGATCAGATGAACCATCTAAACTGTCCCATGACACTTAAAGAAACAGAAGCAGTCATTAAAATCTCCCAAGTAAAACAGATAGCCCAGTACCATATGGGTTTAGTGCAGACTAGTATCAGACCTTCAAAGAAGACCTAACACCAATACTCTTCAAACTATTCCACAAAGTAGAAACAGAAAGAACAGTACCCAATTCTTTGAAGCCAAAATTATGATTATAAGACAAAGACCCTGCAAAGAAGTAGGTCTTCAGATCATTTTCTCTCATGAATATAAATGTGGAAATACTCAATAAAATTCTTGCAAACCAAATCCCAGAACACATCAAAATGATCATTCACTATGATCAAGTAGGCTTCATCACAGGGATGAAAGAATGGTTCAATATCAGAAATTCATCAATGTGATCCACCATTATAAAGCAACTAAATGAAAAAATACATGATCATTTCATTAGATATTGAGAAATCATTTGACAATATTCATCACCCTTTCATGATAGTAGTCTTCAAAGATCAGGAATTCAAGACCCATAACTAAACATAGTAAAATAAATATATAGCAAAGCAGTAGCCAACATCAAACTAAAGGGAGATAAATTGAAGCAATCTCACTAAAATCAGGGCCAATAAAAAGCTGCCCACTCTCTCCCTACTTATTCAATATTGTACTTGAAGTCCTAGACAGAGAAATTGGAAAACAAAAAAAAGTCAAAGGCATACAAATTGGAAAGGAGGAAGTCAAAATATCACTATTTGCAGATGATATAATTAAGTGTATAATTGTATAATTAAGTGACCCCAAAAGATCCACCAGGGGAATTTTACAGTTGATAAACAACTTCAACTAAGTGGCTAGATATATAATTAATTGAAATAAATTAGTAGCCTTCCTCTACTCAAAGGACAAACAGACTGAGAAAGAAATTAGGGAAATGACACCCTTCACAATAGCCACAAGTAAGATAAAATATCTTGCTGTGACTCTAAACAACAAGTGGAAGATCTGTATGACCAGAACTTCAGTTCTCTGAAGAAAGAATTCAAAGATCTCAGAACTTGGAAAGATCTCCCATGCAGACGTATTGACAGGATTATTATTGTAAAAATGGCAATTTTGCCAAATGCCATCTACAGATTCAATACAATCCGCATCAAAATTACAACTTAATGCTTCATAGAATTAGAAAGAGCAACTTGCAAATTCACTAGAAAAGCAAAATCCCAGCATAGCAAAAACTATTCTCAACAATAAAAGAACTTCTGGGAGAATCACCATCCCTGATCTCAAGGTCTATTACAGAACAATTGCAATAAAAACTGCATGGTATTGGTGCAGAGACAGCTTGATGGATCAATAGAATAGAACTGAAGACCCAGAAATGAACCCATATACTCATGGTCACCTGATCTTTAACAAAGGAGCTAAAACTACCTAATGGAAAAAATACAGGATTTCAACAAATGGTGTTGGTTTTATTGGAGGCTAGCATATATAAAATGTAAATTGAACCATTCTTATCTCTTTATACAAAGCTGAAGTCCAAGAGGATCAAAGACCTCCACTTAAAACCAGAAACACTGAAAGTAATAGAACAGAAAGTGAGCGAGAGCCTGGAATACATAGGCATGGGGGAACATTTCTTGAATAGAACACTGATGGCTTATGCTCCAAGATCAAGAACTGACAAATGGAAGCTCATAAAATTGCAAAGCTTTTGTAAGGAAGAGGAAACTGCCAACTGGACAAAATTGCAACCAACAAATTGGGAAAATGTCTTTACCAATCCTACATCGGATAGAGGGCTAGTATCCAATATACACAAAGAACTCAAACAGTTAGATTCCAGAGAATCAAATAACCCTGTTAAGAAAGGGGTACAGAGCTAAGCAAAAATTCTAAACTGAGGAATATCAAATGGATGAGAAGCAACCAAAGAAATGTTCAACATCCATAATCATTAAGGAAATGAAAATCTTTTTCTTTCTTTCTTTCCTTCTTTCTTTCTTTCTTTCTTTCTTTCTTCCTTCCTTCCTTCCTTCCTTCCTTCCTTCCTTTCTTTCTCCCTCCCTTCCTTCCTTCCTTCCTTTCTTTCTTTTCTTCTTTCTTTCTTTCTTTCTTTCTTTCTTTCTTTCTTTCTTTCTTTCTTTCTTCCTTTCTTTCCTTTGGATATTTTTATTTACATTTCAAATGCTACTCCCTTTCCCTGTTTCCTGGTTCATAACTCTCCCATTACATCCCCCTCTCCTTTCTTCTATGAGGGTGTTCCCCACCCCCGACGAGCCACTCCTTCCTGCCTCCCCATTCTGACACTCAGGGGGGATTCAACCTTGGCAGGACCAGGGTCTTCTCCTCCAATTGGTGCCCAACAAGTCCATCCTCTGCTACATATGCAGCTGGAGCTGTGTGTCTCTCTATTTATACTCTTTGGGTAGTGGTTTATTCCATGGGAGCTCTAGTTGGTTGGTAATTTTGTTCTTATGGTGTTGCAAACTCCTTCAGCTCCTTTAATCTTTTCTCAAAGTTGACAATGTGGACCCCTTCCCAGTTCCGTGATTGGGTGCTAGCATTAGCCTCTGTATTTGTCATACCTTGTCAGATCCTCTTAGGAGACACCTATATATTAGACTCCTATCAGCATGCACTTCTTGGCATCAGCAATATTGTTTGGGTTGGTGGCAATATGTATGTGGTCTGGATTCCCAGGTTAGGGAGACTCTAAATGGCCATTCTAGTCACAAAAGCACACACATGGTGTGTACTCACTGATAAGTGGATATTAGCCCAAAAGCTTGGTACCTAAGCAGAAATTCACAGATCATATGAAGCCCAAGAAAATAAGAGACCAAAATGTGGATGCTTCATTCCTTCTTAGAAGGGAAAATAAAAAACTCACCGAAGGAAATACAGGGACAAAGAATGGAGCAGAGACTGAAGAAAAGATCAGCCATAGAGTGCTTCACCTGGGGATCCATCCTATATGCAGCCATCAAATTCAGTGCTATTGTTAATGCCAAGAAGTGGTTGCTGACAGGATCAAGATATGGGTGTCTCCTGAGAGTCTCTGCCAGAACCCTATTGATACATGTGAGGATAGTTGTAGCTAACCATTGGACTGAACAAGGGGACCCCAATGGAGGAGTTAGAGAAAGGACTGAAGTAGCTGAAAGGATTTGTAACATCATAGGAAGAACAACACTTTCAAGCAGCCAAACCCCACCAGTGCTTCTAGGGACTAAACCACCAACCAATGAGTACACATGTATGGGTCCATGATTCCAGTTACATATTTAACAGAGGATGTCATTGTCCAGCCTTAATATGAGGAAAATCCCTTGTTCCTGTAAAGCCTCCCTCCCACTCCCCCCCCCCATGTAGTGTAACTCCTGGGAGTTGAGGTTTGTGTGCCTGGGTGGGAATGGTAGAAGACTCATAGAATCAGGGGGAGGGGAGGAGGGAGTATTGGAGAGAGGAGAAAGAGGATAACATTTAAAATATAAATACATAAAATATTCAAGATAAATAAATAATAATAATAATAATAATATTAATAATAATAATAATAATAATAAAAATTAATGTGCCCAGCCCCACTTCAATCTATGATTCCAATGATTGTTAATATATACGAGAGGTTTTCCTTTCTCTTTTGAGAAAGGTAGATGGGCATAGAGGAAATGACAAATAAAAAGCAGGGCCTGGGAGATGAAGAGGGCGGAGAAGCTCTTATTGGAGTTTAAAATAAAATAAGTGAATGAATCAATGAATCAATGAAAAAAATCTTATAGTTAAAGCAAAGTGAAGAATGTTTTACTGTGTACCACATAAAGTTAAAACAAGTGACTTGAGAACAATAGTTTCAAATAGCTCTAGATAATGAACAAATTTTTCTTTTCATATTTTAAACCTTTAAAATATTATTAATAGAAAGAATTCATATTAGATTTGAGAACATTTTTGGCTAAACATACTGTGTTTGGAAAAGACCGTGTTATTTCAATGTTGCCCATAGAAAGGTCCAACAACATTTGTCAGTATATCTTATAACAGAGAAAGTAATAAATAACTTCATGGCAATAAATCACTTTAGTACAATAACTTAGAAGAAATGGTCAGGAGAGATTTAATAAAGAAGAACAAATGGATCTGGAGTTTTCAGGTGCTCACTGTCAGCAGATAGAAGGAGAACTCTATTCTGTAAAGTTTTATTCCTTAGCCTCCACTGATTTTCCTGTAGCCCATAGTTCTCTTTTGTCTGCACATTTCCAGTTCTTATGCTTGTTGCATTCAGACTTTCTTCTTTTTTGTAAAGAAACAAGATGTTTCATTTAACTAGTAGAGTGTGTCTTCTCTTTTCCTAGGAGAACAAAATAATTTGATTAATTCATTTTGGAAATACATTTTATTTGACATTTACTATACTACAATTACGTAAGAAATGGATAACAGGAGGTATTAAACAGAATTTCTTCAAAAGGAATTCTGCAAATATTGTGATAGTTCAATATAATACAAAGTTAAAAAAGTCTTATTCATGAGGCAAAAGTTTGAATAAATATAATCACCATAACAAGTTACAGTCCAAAGAGTACTGTATGAAATCTTGATTCCAAGAACATAATAAGTTTATGTGGATAATTTTCAAAAGAAGGTAAGTACTAAATAATTTGAATGAAAGTGACAAGATAATGACTTTATATATTTCACAAAAACCATAATTGAAAATGAACATCATTCTCTAATTCAAACGAAAGATCTAAATTATACCACTTAGAAGACATATGCCCTAGAATATTTTTCTTATGCATGGTTGTATGAAAGAAAGTTAACATTTTGTTTTTTTAGACAGGGTTTCTCTGTGTAGCTTTGACTTACTGGAACTCACTCTGTAGATTAGGCTTGTCCTGAAATCACAGAGTTTCTCTGCCTCTGCTTTCCAAGTGCTTGGATTAAAGGAATGTGCCACGAACACCTAGCACTTTTTTTGTAATACTAATCTCTTGAAAGAATATAATGGATATTATTTAAAAACTGAGTCTTCATAAACTCAGTACTTCAGTATTGTAAGCACATCACAGATTACGTATTACAGAAGTACAGATTTTTACAATTACCAATTATAACTAATGAAAGTAAATAAATTTAGAAAGAAAAATTAGTAATTAAAAAGTTTTTTAAAGTAGTTATTACATTTATTAAATTATTAAAATAGCCCATTTAAAAATTATTAAAATAATAATATGTTGATCATAACATATTCTACAACCTATTTTACAACATTTTTTGTTCAAGTAAAGATTTTCAAGAAATGACATTGAACATTTATATTCATATTATTAGATATAGCTATGCAGAGTTAAAACCCTTTCTGATTTCTGAACCCCAGTGACTCAAAGAATCCAGTGTTTCCAAAGAATAGAACACCTGCTTGTGCAGTTGCTCTTGAATAGTTGTCAAAATTCCTTTCTTCTTACCGGTTTGACCTTCACAGCCTGAGATTTTGTCATCATAGTCAAGTAACAAAGATCATGGGAATTTCATAAATATTTATGCTTTGGCACTAATGTCATCCATATCATTTATAATTATATCAATAAAACACAATCAGTTTCATTCCCAAAGATAAAAAGATGCAAAAGATGCTCCAACAAATAACAAAGACACGTGCTCCACTATGTTCACAGCAGCCTTATTTATAATAGCCAGAAGCTGGAAAGAACCCACATGCCCTTCAACAGAGGAATGGATACAGAAAATGTGGTACATCTACACAATGGAAAACCACTCAGCGACCAAAAACAATGATTTTAAGTAATTCATAGGCTAATGGATGGAACTGGAAAATATCATCTTGAGTGAGGTAACCCAATCACAGAAAAACACACATGGTATGCACTCATTGATAAGTGACTATTAACCCAAATGCTTGAATTACCTTAGATGCACAGAACACATGAAACTCAAGAAGGATGACCAAAATGTAGATGCTTCACTTCTTCTTTATAAGGGGAACAAGAATACCCTTGGGAAGAAACAGGGAGGCAAAGTTTAGAACAGGGGCAGAAGGAACATCCATTCAGAGCCTGCCCCACATGTGGCCCATACATTTAGAGCCACCAAACTAGGTAAAATGGATGAAGTAAAGAAGTGCAGGCTGACAGGAACGGGATATAGATCTCTCTTGAGAGACACAGCCAGAATATGGCAAATACATAGGCGAACGCCAGCAGCAAACCACAGAATCAGAAAAAGGCCTGAAAGAGCTTGAACGGGCTTGAGACCCCATATGAACAACAATGTCAATCAAACAGAGCTTCCAGGGACTAAGCCACTACCCAAAGAATATACATGGACTGACCCTGGGCTCCAACTGCATAGATAGCAATGAATAGCTTAGTAGGGGAACGAGTGGAAGGGGAAGCCCGTGGTCCTGCCAAGGCTGGACCCCCAGTGAATGGGTTTCTTGGGGGGACGGCGGTATTGTGGGGAGGTTTGGGAGGGGGAACACACATTTAGAAGTGGGGGGAGGGGTTGGGGGATGTTGACCTGGAAACTGGGAAAGGGAATAAATTTGAAATGTAAATAAGAAATACCCAATTTAATAAAGATGGAAAAAAAAGAAATACAAACAACACTGTCATGCCTGTACACAGGACATGAAACAGAAAATGGTTGAATATAGAAAATTCATGTTTTAAGTAATGATGCCATCTCCTCTCATTATGCTAGACACTGGTCCTCCCTTCTCTACATTAACACACATGAGAAGACAGCCTGGTAGACTTCTCCTAAAATATCTAACCTCTACTGCCTCACCATGGGTGATTTTTTCATCATGAGACATCCAATTGATAAGGCATTGTAAAAATTAACGGGTACACGAATGTACAGATCCGAGCCCAAGGGACCACACACTTGTTGGTAATGCTATCATAAACAATTGTTTAAAGGAAATCAAATCTTTTTAAAGATATATCTTAATGAAACAATTGAAAGCTCTCCTCAGTCACGAATATATTAGACTTCTGAAAATAAAGTAATGTTCATTACCATTATCCAAATGCCATATATTGAGTAAAGCGTCCATCGTAGGAGAAACAGAAACAGACATCAAGTTAGGTAAAACCTACTAAATTGTTTCGGTAACCCGAAGTGTTGCATAAATAGTAGATTTAAATCCCAGTTTCCTTTTGTCCAATCAGTTAAACTTTATTTTCTTGAATCATATTATATGAGAAATGGAATAAAAATCTTAAAAATAAGTTTATGCATTTTGAAAACTGTTATGTAATACTCATCATAAGAGTTACAAACAAAAGGGAAAACATCCTGAAGAACCTGTACAATATGTTTGTACTATATTAATATTATCATTTGCACACAATATATTTCTCCAACCCCCCTCTCAACTTCACTTCTCTCCATAATTGTATATATGCACACACACACACACACACACACACACACACACACACACACATATATATATATGTATATATATACATGCATGTATATCTTATCACCTATAATTATACCGAGATTGTTTACATTAGTTACACTAGTGTATACAATACAATATATTTGTATATACACATATACATATATGCCTACCATAAACAAAAATAATAAGGTTTAAAATTACAATAGAGAGTATATAAGATGCATAATTGATGTCTTCATTTTTCTAAATCAGATGAGGGACAAAATGATTAAACACTGTATGTACATCCTTATTAATGTTTCAAAAAGTCATTATTTTCTGCTAGAAATAATAAATACACATATTAATTTCTTGTTTTAAATATTGAATAATTTGTGGGCACATTCATATTATCAAACCCTAGCTGCTGTGTACCTCTCTGTGCAGCTGTGGCTGGTCTTGAAGATCCTGTCACCACAGACTCTGGAAAGCTGGATTAGGTTTGTTCTACCATAAGTGTATTTATTATAACAAACAATGGGTCTCTCTATGACAACATGTGAGTTATGTGCTATGATCATGAACATCCCCATTAATTTATCTTTGTACCCTGATTCCTCTCACTTGCCCTCTCTTCCTCTTCATCTTAATTAAACTCAAGTACAGAGTTATTTTATAGGCTTTTCAGTGCATCAAGCAAATTCAGAAATTTAGGAATTAAAAATATCTAAATGGTTTCTCATTAATAATTTATATGAATTTCTTTTTGCTTTAGGTAAAAGTATTTTCCCAGAAATTCTTTGAAGAAGTATTTGATTGTGGCTGATTTTGTTATAGATGCAAACATGTTTTTGGAATTTTCAATCCCAATCAGAACTTTTATACTTCCTTGATCATTCAGTTTGTGGATAAAAGACAAACAATGTTTATTATTTACAATAAACCTTAATCAGACCAAGAGATGGCAGATATCTACCCTCTATGCTATTACAGTATACTTTCCTATTGATAACTTCAAGTTATTACTTACTAATTCTTTTTAAATTTGAGCTACCCCTGCTCTAAACTCTAATTAACCAGCGCTCAGGTCCACATTTCATAGCTCACCCCTGGCAACTTGTTTTTTTTTTCTCCATTTTTATTAACTTGGTTATTTCTTATTTACATTTCTATTGTTCCCTTCAGTCCTTTCTCTAGCTCCTCCATTGGGATCCCCTTTCTTAGTCCAAGAGGCTGTGAAACATCTGCATCTCTATTAGTCAAGTTCTGGCAGAGTCTCTCAGTGACAGCTATATCAGGCTCCTGTCAGCAAGTACTTCTTGGCATCAACAATAGTAACTGGGTTTGGTGGCTGCATATGGGATGGATCCCCAGGTGTGGCAGTCTGTGGATGAGCTTTTGTTCAGTCCCTCCTCCACTCTGTGTCCCTGTATTTCCTCCTGTGAGTATTTTGTTTTCCCTTCTAAAAAGGAATGAAGCATCCATATTTTGAACTTTGTTTATATTGGGCTTCATAAGATCTGTGAATTTTTTCTTAGGTATTCCAAGCATTTGGGCTAATATCCACTTATCGGTGAATGCATACCATGTGTGTTTTTTTGGGACTGAGTTACTTCAATGAGAATGATAATTTCTAGTTCCATCCATTTGCCTAAGAATTTCAGGTAGTCATTGTTTTTAATAGCTGAGTAGTACTCCATTGTGCAAATGTACCACATTTCTTTATCCATTCCTCAGTTGAAGGACATTTGGGTTCTTTCCAGCTTTTGGGTGTTTTAAATAAGGCTGCTATGAGCACAGTGGAACATGTGTCCTTGCTGTGTGTGGGAGCATCATTTGGGAGTATGCACCAGAGTGGTATAGCAGTCTACTCAGGTAGTACCATGTCCAAATTTCTGAGGAACAGCCAGACTGCTTTCCAGAGTGGTTACATCTTATCAGATTGCAATACCACCAACAACGGAAGAGTATTCCTATTTCTCCAGCCTTCCCAGCATCTGCTGTCACCTGAATTTTTGATCGTAGCCATTATCACTGGTGTGAGGTGAAATCTCAGGGTTGTTTTGATTTGCATTTCCCTTATGACTAAAGATGTTGAACATTTCTTTAGTTGTTTCTCAGCCATTCCACATTCCTCAGCTGTGAATTCTTTGTTTAGCTCTTAGTCCCATTTTTTAATAGGGTTTTTTTGTCTCCCTGCAGTCTAACTTCTTGAGTTCTTTGTATATTTTGGATATAAGCCATCTATCAGTTGTAGGATTGGTAAAGATCTTTTCCCAATCTGTTGGTTGCCGTTTTGTCCTAACAACAGTGTCCTTTGCCTTACAGAAGCTCTGCAGTTTTATGGGATCCCATTTGTTGATTCTTGATCTTAGAGCATAAGCCATTGGTGTTCTGTTCAGGAAATTTTCTCCAGTGCCCATGTGTTCGAGATGCTGCCCCATCTTTTCTTCTATTTAGTGTGAGTGCATCTGGTTTGAGGTGGAGGTCCTTGATCCACTTGGACTTAAGCTTTGTACAGGGTGATAAGCGTGGATTGATCTGCATTCTTCTACATGTTGACCTCCAGTTGAACCAGCACCATTTGCTGAAAAGGCTATCTTTATTCCATTGGATGGTTTGGGCTTCTTTGTCAAAAATCAAGTGACCATAGGTGTGTGGGTTCATTTCTGGGTCTTCAGTTCTATTCCATTGGTCTATCTGTCTGTCTCTGTACCAATACCATGCAGTTTTTATCATTATTGCTCTGTAATACTGCTTGAGTTCAAGGATAGTGATTCCCCCAGAAGTCCTTTTATTGTTGAGGATAGTTTTAGCTATCCTAGATTTTTTGTTATTCTAGATGAATTTGCAAATAGTTCTGTCTAACTTCTGAAGAATTGGATTGATATTTTGATGGGGATTGCATTGAATCTGTAGATTGCTTTTAGTAAAATGGCCATTTTTACTATATTAATCCTGCCAATCCATGAGCATGGGAGATCTTTCCATCTTCTGAGGTCTTCTTGAATTCCTTTCTTCAGAGGCTTGAGGTTCTTATCATACAGATCTTTCACTTCCTTGGTTAAATTCACACCGAGATATTTCATATTATTTGGGACTATTATGAAGTGTGTCCTTTCCCTAATTTCTTTCTCAGCTTGTTTCTATTTTGTGTAGTGGAAGGCTACAGATTTATTAGAGTTAATTTTATACAGCTACTTTGCTGAAGGTGTTTAGCGGGTTTAGTAGTTCCCTGGTGGAACTTTTGGGATCACTTAAATATACAATCCTATCATCTGCAAATAGTGATATTTTGACTTCTTCATTTCCAATCTGTATCACCTTGATCTCCTTTTGTTGTCTGATTATTCTGGCTAGAACTTCAAGAACTATATTGAATAAGTAGGGAGCGAGTGGGCAGCCTTGTCTAGTCCCTGATTTTAGTGGGATTGCTTCAAGTTTCTCTCCATTTAGTTTAATAGTTTAGCACTCCATCAGTTTCAGTTTTGTGAAATAGTTTGGATAGTATTGGTATGAGGTCTTCTATGAAGGTCTGATAGAATTCTGCACTGAACCAGTCTGGACCTGGGCTCTTTTTGGTTGGGAAACCTTTAATGACTGTTTCTATTTCTTTAGGAGTTATGTGGTTGTTTAAATGGTTTATCTGTTCCTGATTTAACTTTGCTACCTGGTATATGTCTAGGAAATTGTCCATTTCCTGCAGACTCTCATGATTTGTTTAATATAGGCTTGTGTAATACGATCTGATGATTTTTTGATTTTTCCTCTGATTCTGTAGTTATGTCTCCCTTTTCATTTCAGATTTTTTTCATTTGGACATACTCTCTCTGTCCTCTGGTTAGACTGTCTAAGGGTTTATTTATCTTGTTGATTTTCTCATCTTTTGGTTCTGTTGATTCTTTCTATAGTCCTTTCTGTTTCTACTTGGTTGATTTCAGCTCTGAGTTTGATTATTTCCTTCCTTCTTTTCCTTCCTTCTACTCCTCCTGGGTATATTTGCTTCTTTTTCTTCTAGAGCTTTTAGGTGTGCTGTCAAGCTGCTGATGTATGCTCTCTCCTATTTCTTTCTGCAGGCACTCAGAGCTATGAGTTTTCCTCTTAGCACAACTTTCATTGTTTTCCATAAGTTTGGGTATGTTGTACCTTCATTTTCATTAAATTCTAAGAAGTCTTTAATTTCTTTCTTTATTTCTTCCTTGACCAGGTTATCATTGAGTAGAGCATTGTTGAACTTCTATGTATATGTGGGCATTCTTCCCTTATTGTTGTTGAACACCAGTTTTAGCCCATGGTGGTCTGATAGGGCGCATGAGATTATTTCTATCTTTCTGTATCTATTGAGACCTGTTTTATGATCAATTATATGGTCAATTTTGGAGAAAGTACCATGAGGTGGTGAGAAGAAGGTATATCCTTTTGCTTTAGGATAGAAAGTTCTATAAATATCTGTTAAGTCCATTTGGTTCATGACCTATCTTAATCTGTCTATTTCTCTTTTATTTGTGTTTCCATGATCTTTCCATTGATGAGAGTGGGGTGTTGTAATCTCCTATTATTGTGTGAGGTGCAATGTATGCTTTGAGCTATAGTAAGGTTTCTTCTATGTATGTAGGTGCCCTTGTATTTGGAGCATAGATATTTAGGATTGAGAGTTCATCTTGGTGGATTTTTTCCTTTGATGAATATGAAGTGTCCTTCCTTATATTATTTGATGACTTTTCATTGAAAATTGATTTTATTCGATATTAGAATGGCTACTCCAGCTTGCTTCTTGAGACCATTTGCTTGGAAAGTTGTTTTCCTGCCTTTTACTTTGAGGTAGTGTGTGTCTTTATCTCTGAGGTGTGTTTCTTGTAGCCAGCAAAATTCTGTGTCCTCATTGAATATCCAGTTTGGCAATCTAAGTCTTTTTATTGGGGAATTGAGTCCATTGATGTTGAGAGATATTGAGGAGTAGTGATTCTTGCTTCCTGTTATTTTCGTATTTGGAGGTGAGATTATGTTTGTGTGCTTGTTTTCTCTTTGTTTTGTTGCCACGATGATTAGGTTCTTGGTTTTTCTAGGGTGTAGCTTGCCTCATTATGTTGGGCTTTACCACGTATCATTCTTTGTAGGGCTGGATTTGTAGAAAGATATTGTGTAAGTTTGTTTTTGTCATGGAATATCTTTTTCTACATCTATGTTAATTCAGAGTTTCCCTGGATGCAGTAACCTGGGCTGGCATTTGTGTTTTCTTAGGGTCTGTATGACATCTGTCCAGGATCTTTTGGCTTTCATAGTCTCTGGTGAGAAGTCTCTTATAATTCTGATAGGTCTCCCTTTATATGTTACTTGACCTTTTCCCTTACTTCTTTTAATATTCTTTCTTTGTTTTGTGTATTTGGTGGTTTGACAATTACATGATGTGTGGAGTTTCTTTTCTGGTC
This sequence comes from Rattus rattus, assembly GCF_011064425.1. Taxonomy (NCBI): domain Eukaryota; kingdom Metazoa; phylum Chordata; class Mammalia; order Rodentia; family Muridae; genus Rattus; species Rattus rattus. Next base: position 208,647,952 of record NC_046156.1, on the reverse strand, counting down.
CAATCTATTTGGAGTTCCTTGGGTTTCTTATATGTTTATGGGTATCTCTTTCTTTAGGTTAGGGAAGTTTTCTTCTTTGATTTTGTTGAAGATATTTACTGGTCCTTTGAGCTGGGAGTCTTCACTCTCTTCTACCTATTATCCTTAGATTTGATCTTCTCATTGAGTCCTGGATTTCCTATATTTTTCGGACCAGTAGCTTTTTTCCATTTTATATTATCTTTGATAGCTGTGTCAATGATTTCTATGGAATCTTCTGCTCCTGAGATTCTCTCTTTTTTCTCTTGTATTCTTTTGGTGATGCTTGTATTTATGGCTCCTTGTCTCTTCCTTTGGTTTTCTTTTTTTGTTTTTTTTCAGTGCTGTGGACTGAACCCAGGGCCTTGAGCTTGCTAGGCAAGCACTCTACCACTGAGCTAAATCCCCAACCCCCTTTTGGTTTTCTATATCCTGAGCTGTCTCCCTTTGTGCTTTCTTCATTGCTTCTATTTCCATTTTTAATTCCTTTACCTGTTTGTGTTTTCCTGGAGTACTTTCAGGGATTTTTGTGATTCCTCTCTATAGGCTTCTACTTACTTATTTATGTTTTCCTGCGTTTCTCTAAGGTAGTTCTTCATGTCTTTCTTGAAGTCCTCCATCATCATGATCAAATGTGATTTAAAATCAAGTGCTTGCTTTTCTGGTGTGTTTGGATATTCAGTGTTTACATTGGTGGAGAATTGGGCTCTAAAGATGCCATGTAGTCTTGGTTTCTATTGCTTGGGTTCCTGTGCTTGCCTCTCTCCTTCAGATGTCTCTGGTGTTACCTTGTTCTGCTATTTCTGACAGTGGCTAGACTGTCCTAGTGTGTCAGGAGTGCTGTAGACCTGTTTTCCTGTTTTCTTTCAGCCAGTTATGGGAACAGAGTGTTCTGTTTTTAGTCGTGTAGTCTTTACTGTCTACTAGTCTTCTGCTGTTCCTATGGGCTGTGTCCTGAGTCTACCAGGTCACTTGGAGCAGAAAAGTTGTTCTTACCTCTGGTCTAGGGACTGAAGTTGCTCCTGAGGGGCTGCTTTTGAGCTCTCCGTGAGGGACGCAACCAGAAGTGCCTGCCCAGCCTTTTCCCATGGCCCTGGTGTACTGGGGTCCCAGATGGCATTAGGTGTTTTCTTCTGGAGTCAGAAATGTGGGCAGAGTGTAGTGTCTTCTCATTTCCCAGGCCTGTCTGCCCCTCTGAAGGTTTAGCCCTTCCTCCCATGGGATTTGGGTGCAGGGAGCAGTTGACCATGTCCCTTCTGGGCTGGGCAGTGTCTGGACCACAGGGGACCTGTCACTTGTCGAGTTTTTGTTCTTAGCTCTTCTGACTGTTGTGAGGTGAAATCTCAGGGTAGTTTTAATTTGCATTTCCCTGATGACTAAGGATGTTGAAAATAACTTTAGGTGCTTCTCAACCATTCAATATTCCTCGTTTGAGGATTCTTTGTTTAGCTGTACCTCATTTTAAATAGTATTATTTTATTCTCTTGAGTCAATTTTCCTATTTATGTATTATACCTGAATCAAGTTTGAGTCAACAATATTCAGTATCATTTTCAAAAAACCCTGAGTTACCAATGACATTATGTTCAGCTTTACTTTTCTGATTTTAGCTTTCTGTACAGAATGAGCAAACAATTTGCCAATTTATATATTCTTTTTATAATGCACTCTGAATATTTACTTAATAATAGTTTCCCTTTAGTTTCATATGAGGATCATTTTTAATGTAATGGTACTAAAATGTTCTGTAATCAAAACAAACATAAAATTCCAACACCAAATATAGAAGCTCAGACCAAAAAGTGATCTGCGTTACCCACCTGCCGGCAAGTCTCAGTCTTTCTTCTTTTTTGTGTAATCTAATATCCTAATTACCCTGACATCTCTCTATATAACTCTATGTAATCATTTTATTTAATTAAATATATATCATGTTACAGTTAACCATACCTAAATATTTTACTGACATTCTATTTTCTACATATTACACATCTCAGCTTATTTCTTAATATTAAATTCTGAATTATAAGTATATTAATAAGAATACTAGTCAATAATTCCAAATTACTAAGAACACTATTCATAACCAATAATATTATTTAGTATTGAAAAACTCTAAACATGTTACAAAAATTTACGACATTTAAATTTGTATAAAAGGCCAAACAATGTGCAAGAAGAAAAAACACTTACTAGGTTCTAATGGTTCCTCCTATTGAATTAATTAGATTTTTCATTAAGTATGCTTGTGATCTGATTACAACTATAATTATTTAATATGCCTATGTGTACACAGGAGGGATAGTCAAAGTATATAAAAGAATCAACAAAACTGTTTGCTTCATCTGGTACCTGTTTAAACGTTTTAATAGTTTTATGAAAAGATTTAAGTTGTAGTGTATAAAAAAAGTTCTAGAAAATGTTACATTGTAACATATATGGACACAAATACAGATACATATCTGAGAAAGAGAGAGAAAGAGGGGCAAGGGGAGGAGAGAGAGACTATATATCTCTGAGGTTAACTATAATACAGTCAACTTTTTAAGTTACCTTTCCAAATGGACTAGTTAAAACTGATATAACTGACCATTCCACATGAGTTATCATCATGTAGATCAGGAATCCGTAATAAGAAATGAATTTCAGTGGCATTAATGGTATCAATTACTTGAAGTATGAGGTCCTGCTAAAATGGCCAGGGTTTCATAGAAATCAGTAATTTATTAGACAGTAAAATCTGCAGGGTTTAGGTGTAAATCACACATAGCCAACTTTTCCACTGCTACATAAAGAGAGCAATTGAGGAAACCAGTACTTGCCTCCTCCACTCTTGCTTCCCTTCACAAATGAAACTTTTATCATGAAGCAGAAGCACATGTTAACAGGAGCCTGATATAGCTGTCTTTTGAGAGGCAGTACCAGAGCCTGATACAGATGAGGATGTTTGCAGCTAACCATCGGACTGAACATACGGACTGCAATGAAGGAATTAGAGTGAGGACTGAAGGAGCTAAAGGGATTTGCAACCCCATGGGAATAAAAACAACATCAATCAAACAGACAGCTCATAGTTCCCATGAACTAAACCAACAACCAAAGAGTACACATGGAGGGAACATTGGCTCCAGCCATATATGTTACAGAGGATGGCATTGTCTGGAATCAGTAAAAGGAGAAGCCCTTAGTCCTGCGAAAGCTTGTTTCCCCACTGTAGAGGGACAGCAGGGTGGCAAGTTGGGTGTGGGTGGGTGGGAGTGAGAAGATCTTCATAGAAGCAGGCAGAGGGGAGATGGAGAATGGGAAGAGGAAAGGGACTAACATTTGAAATGTAAATACGTAAAATATACATTAAAAAAGAAAAAAGTAGATGTGTATAAGTTTATGTCTCACCTAAAATTGCAGAAGGAGAAGACTGGGGTCTTTTTATTTTCCTTATTTTTCTATATAAGACTTTATTTGTGTGCATCACATGAAAAGGTACCAGAGCATAATAAAAATAGGAAGAGCATTGCACACACTCACAGAGGTGTGGAGTGATGAGACTCATTTTGTATGTTTTAAAGCACCATGCCATGAATAAAAATGATGTTCCACAGATAGCAAAAATAAAGTATGATAATAAAACTATTAGGGTTTATGTACTTTGAAATTAACCAGGGGATTAAATTGAGCACATTTAAAATAGTACTGAAAGAGTTTCAAGACCATAAAAGCAAGGAATTAATACTCTCCACCTTCTGTGATATGTGACAGTACAAGTTCCCTCTTCATAGACTCCTGTAAATCTTTGCTTAGCAGGTAGTTGGACTTAATAAAAAACGAGAAGAAGTTGTTTCACTAGTAGAATGATGTCTTAGAATTTACCTGGCTTTATTCTACAGAAAAGTTGAGAAAGTTGGAAGCATTTCACTCTTGTCTTCAAATATGTGCAATTTAACTATTGATTCCATCTTAGATTATTTGAGTTCTTCCATCTATGTATCACCAGTTTTCTTCTTTTATTAACCTCTGTATTTTACTTTTTATCTGTAGGTCTGTCTTACAATTAAGTATTATTTTCATAGAGGTGCATAGATATACACGAATGCCTAGAATAATCTTGGTATTAACTAGGCTGACATTTAATGTTAATTTTGCTACCAGAATGAGTAAACAAGTGACTCTGTAGCCAAAGAATGTACTACACTACAAAATTGGGAGTTAAAAAACACTAATGTAGGATAGAGACACATATTAATAAATTTGTTTTTAACTTCAATTATTTAATGGAAATTAAATACATCAATTCATTTCTATAACATAATAATTGCTCCTTGAGTTTTCTTGTTTTTTCACATTATAAATAGTAAAAATGAGGATTCAGTTTTAGGAAAATCTATATGCCTATGTCTTATATGTTATGTAATTCATATACTTGTTTCTACTACCAAATTACATATAACATAGTTCATCTTTAAGAAAATATCACTTATACATAAAGTCAAATCTTGTAATTGTAGACCATAATATAATGATAACCTCTTTATGAATTTGATTCTGAATTAACATGCAATAATGACAACTCACTTATATTATAAGAATAATAAATATAAATTCAACTTAAGTTAAGAATATCTTGAATATATTTGAACATTTTATATTTGAACCATTTGGGATTAATCCTTAGCAATTGTTTTAATTGTAAGCAAATCACAACTGAAATTTAAATCTCAGAATTTTGATAGGCAATATTTATTTCTCATTTGTATCCTTACTATATTGCATTCCTATAGTTTATCATATAGTTTAAGTTGAACACACATTTGAATTTTTAATTGGCTTCTAATCTTGGAAATTTCAGTTTTAGCATCTTATTTACTTCAATAAGATACAAATTTTCATGCAAATGAAAATTGGCAAAAATATGTTAATTTTAAAATTGATAATATCAGTTCCCTGGGAGAATGATGTGATACATTAGGGTGATACTGGGGGAGATGAAATAGAAGGTCAGATGTACATAATTAGTATATATTAATTATACCTAATGTATCATGCAATTACAAATGCATATAAATCAGATATTTTAAGAAGCAAATGTAAATATTTTGTTTATTTTCAATTAGTTTTCAATTTTTAAACCTTTGACATTACATTTATATAAGTATCTGTTAGCTCTTCTTTTTATATGTTTATAAACTAAGACTTAGGATATTGGTATATTGTTGAATTATATGCTCGTCAGTATTTTAAACTGTGGCACATATTTAAGAAAGTAAATGTTAAATTTTACTAATAAAATTTTAAATTTGACCTTCATCAATTCTTGGAAAACTTTTTTTTTTTTTTTTTTTGCTTATTTTCAACAATTTGTTTTTTTTATTCACTTTACATCCAGTTCTCAGTTCCCATCCCTCCTCTCCTCCTAGGCTTTCTCGTGTGTTCTTATTAATTAGTACTATGGGAAGGTACCACTTTGGTACCACTCCACCCTGGGACATCTATTCCCAGAAGGAATAGGTACCCCTCTTCCATGGAGGTCCAGAAAGTTGAGGTAGAAAAAGGATCTAATATCAGGCAACAAAGTCAGAGAATGTCTCTGCTCCAATTGTTCTGGGACCCACATGAAGGTGAAACTGTGCATCTGATAGAAACACTTTCAAGGTCCAGTCCCTGTGTGCTCTTTTCTTGATCTTCAGCCTTTGTGAGTACCTCCTTGGTCCAATTAGTTGACTCTGTAGGTCTTTTTGTCTCCTTTATCCCTCCTGCTTATTTAATTTTATTTCCCACATTACTAAAATATTCCCCAAACTCCACCTGATGTCTTGTAGTATATATCTGCATCTGTTTCTATCTGCTCCCAGATGAAAACTCTCTGGAGACAGGTATGCTAGGATTCTGTCTGTAAACCTAGCAGAATATTACTATTAGTTTCATGGATTACTTTTCTACTATTATATTTTTTCAAAACTTTCTAATGACTTGCACACTCTTCTTTTTGTCATACATAATTTTTGGGCTTGTTCCATGTGTTTCAAGTATTATGCTTTTCATGTTTATGAAAGTCTACATTGAAATTTTGATTTACTTATTTAAAGTTCTTCCAAACGCAATACATGATTTACAAGCATTAGATAATTTCGAGAAAATAAAGAAGTATTATTCTTTATGTCTTTCTAAGTAAATCTTTTAGATAGTCAGGTTTCATAGATAATACACACAAAAAATACAACAAACACTCTCCTATTTACTAAATTTTGAGAAACATTATCACTATTAGGTCAGCAATTACATAGATTTAAAATCATTTGGTGTTACTCTAAGGACCAATGTATTATAATTCTCTTCTTAGCCCTCTTCTTTGCCCATTCAGTATATGCTATTTCAAAGGTTATTTTAGTGGAATTATCCAGCAAGGTCTCCCCTCTCTATAGTAATACATGATAAAATAAGAACAGGTAGCTTGAGGGCTACCTAATATGTCTTGATTTCACCATATTTTTTATTCATAATGTGAGATGACTATGTATTAATGAGTAAAGGGTAAGTAGGTGATACTTTCATTTATTTTGTTTCTTGGATTTAGAACTTTGAGTATGCCTGCAAATGTTTGGCCCATTTATTCCTTTGGTCACAGCAATCAGATAATCTGGGCTGCAAATTATTAACTTGCTGATCTACACCATAGAAACTTGTTCACTTTTGGATTAATAAATTAGAAATAATCCACTTTTTATGATATCATGTATTAAATGTCACTTTGTCGATAAATATTAGTATATGAGAAATTATGAAAATTGCCTTTATAAACAAATTGTGGATATACATGCTTATTTTTATTTGGTTTGAGACAAGGGAGAAATTAAGTAGGTAGTAAAATAAAATACAGTGCATTTATTAAAGTTTAGTAGAAAACATGGTTTTAGAAATGATATATATAGAAACATACACACACACACAGAGGGGAGAGAGAGAGAGAGAGAGAGAGGAGAGAGAGAGAGAGAGAGAGAGAGAGAGAGAATAGACAAAGTCAAAGTCAAATTATTATCACTACACATACAAATGTAAAACTATACCATGTTTTGTACATTTGTGTTTTATAGTTTAACAAGAAATATTGCTATCAGTAAATTATATACAACTATCCAGAATGCATAAAACAAGGATCTGACTTGGCTCTTCTTTCTTTAAAATCTGAATAGATCAAAAAAATAAACACAATTCTATTCATTCCTAATAAGTAGTCACCAGAAAACATACTAGGTAAAAATCAGTGCATTTTCTTCTAAGGATCTTCTTTCTATTGAAGCTATTTCTTAGGGTAATTCATTGTAAAGCAATGGAATTATTGTAATATATATTAGTGTTAAAATAAGTGGTATCAATTGAAGTTGAAGAAAAGCTCAAAATTTTTGATGAAAATGTAATAAATTCTATAAAACTTTAGTATGACTAACTTGCTGATGCTGCACATAATTAGATATTAAAGGTTTTATTGAAAATTTGGTGTTCTTCCTGAATTCAATTTAAATGAATGACTTTTTATATATGAAAATTACCCACAGCTGTCTTTACAGTCTCCTATGAAGCTGTCATTGAAAGGTTACTGATATTTTTCTACTTCATTTTAATGCCAGACCAATAATCCTATTGTTGTACATTGAAACAGAACTAGTAACATTGAAACAGAAACTTTTTAAATTATGTTTGATTCCTGTATTTCCTATTTCAATTTCTCATAGCAGTACATATAGAAAAAGGCAGTGTATATATAAAAAATAATACCTCAATTTATTAATTTTTCTAAAGCTACAGAACATTACTAGTATCATTTTTAGTAATTTTGAAAATCTATATTTAGTGATACTGAGTTCAATTAACTATATTTACTTAAAGCCTTACAGTGGAATTGGCTTGTCTCTGGTGAAAACAAACTGTGTTGTTGAGCCCAGCCGCCATCAGTTGTTTTTATATCTTCCTTTAGAGATGAGGCTTGTTCAATATTTCTATACTATTTACACCCCATTGCATGTAAACTGGTGTTACATTCAGGTCTTGTTCTGTCAACCACAGTGTTAAGATTTTTTGGTGTAGATTCACTCTCATATCCAGAAGAGGGTTGCTTAGAGCAGACTTTTACCCTTGGGTATTTAAAACCTTTCTGCTTCCATCTTTATGACATTCCCTGAACCTTTCTTAGGTAGAGCTGTTTTGTTGTGTTTTTGCATGCACCAACTCTGGCTGGATACAGAACTTTCAACAACTCTATGATTTTTGACCAATCTAGATTTCTGCAGTAGCCACTGTCTGTTAAAAAAAGAAGTCTATTTCATGAGGAATGAGAAATTCTGTTTTTGCTGTGTATAGGGATATATATTTAGAATACAAGTAGAAGATACATCAATTCAGAAAAATAGCAATAGTAATGTTTTTGCTAGGATCTATGTTTTATCCAGCCACAATGCCCTAGCTATGTTTAGAATACTACCATTAGCTTCCCCGCCTCTGAATGAGCCCTTCGTGCAATTAGACAGCTGCTGTTACTTACAAGATAAACCTGACACTATACCACGAATGGAGATTAATTTTATATATCTAGTTACCTCAACTGAGAAATAAATGTGAATTTTTTTCTTGTTACTAGCACAGATATGTTCTTAATTGCTATATAAAAGTCAATTGTGTTTATGTTGTGTATGTTTCACATTTTCTTAATCCATCAATCTGCTAATGAACATCTATGTTGTAATCAGTTTTGGCTATTATGAAAAGTGAACCCCACAGAGACTTGATGTACCAAGGTTGGGGAATACCCTGGAGAAGCCCGCCTCTCAGAAGAAAGGTAAGGTGCAAGGAGGAAGGACTCTGTAAGGGGGATACAAGGAGAAGGGCAGTGTTTGGTATGTAAAGAAATAAATTAATTAAAAACTTAAAAGATTGGAACAATGAAATAATAAGTATAAATATCTCTGTCTGAACAGTCATTTCAATATATACATATTTGTACTATTAGTCATTCATGCTAATGAATTTTAATTTTTCAGTTTTAATTTTTCAGTCTTTTGCATGTGTTAACTAATAGTACAAAGTTAATTAGTAGCCAACATTGCACATCAAATATTTTTGCTTGGGAATATTTTAATGTGAGTCAGTAAGGAATATGCCACATCATATATCATAGTACATTTATTATATGTAAAGCTGAAATTTAGTAATATTGTTAAGGTTTTACTTAAATTACTTAAATAAATATTATATTACTTAAATATCTCAGTAAAATTTTAAGTACTTAAATATCTATTATATTACTTAAATATCTAAGATGTATAGTTATGTATGAAATGACTAGTCCTGCACAGATATCTCTAAGTGTTTTCTGGCTTTCACTCCTACAACATGAGAATCCTACAAGGATTCTCAAAAGAAATCCAAAATGCATGATGAAAACATCTTTTATCAACTGTGTTGACCTCTGCATTGTGTCCAGTTGATGTATGTGAAATTTTCAATTTATTCTAAAGAGAACTTGTTTTATCAAAGGTTATAACTACATTTATCTGTGGTTATAATGACAAGGTTTAGAATATTCCCCTGGATTATGCTAATCTGCGTGTGTGTGTGCGTGCGTGTGTGTGTGTGTGTGTGTGTGTGTGTGTGTACACATCAAATATATTAAAAAGAAAGAGATTGTCAGTGAGAATGTGGATCAGAAACTCAAGGAAAGGGCATCTAGAGACTGTCACACATGGGGATGCATCCCACATGCAGTCACCAAACCCAGACACTATTGGAGATGCCAAGAAGTATATGGTGACAGGAGCCTTACAGAGGTGTCTCCTGAGAGGCTCTGCCAGAGCCTGACAAATACAGAGGCTAATGCTTACAACCAACCATTGGACTGAGAATGGTGTCCTGAAAGGAGAAGTTAAAGAAAGAACTCAGAAATCAGTGAGGGTTTGCAAACCTGTAGAGGGCCGCTATAACATTCGCCACCACAAGATGGCGCTGGCTTCCACTGCGCCCCACGTGGAAGGCCAGGATAGCTTCCGCCATTACAAGATGGCGTTGGCCTCCGCCGCGCCAGGCGACTTCCTTTCAGGAAGTTAACTGTGTGCGCATGTGCAAGAGTGCCTCGTGCCAGGTCTTTGCCCACTCCGGGGCGTGCCTAATGAGATCATGGGTAAGCGACCAATCAAGTGTGGATGCGCCGCGCTAGGGTGTATATAAGCCGCGCCATGCGGTCGCGCGGGGCTTCTACTTAAGATTGAATAAAAGTTTGGCTGCAGCAAGGATTCGTATGTCCCCGCGTGTTTTCTTGCTGGCGAGAGGTCACGCGGGACATTTGGTCCGAGAACCCGGGAAAAAAGCCACACCATCGCCGGCGCCGAGGAGAGCCTCCATTCACGGAAAGGGTCCAGAAGCTGCGGGACACGGGTGAGACTCTGAGAGACAATGTTTAGCCTTGATCTGTTCCACCTCACTCCTTTGCTAGATGCCGCGGCCTCTAATTGTTTTTGCAGCCTCGGGTTTTTTCTATTGGCCTTTGAGTTTCTAGCTACCGTCAGGCAGCGTCAGAGGTCGCATGGGAGCCGCCCAGCTGTAACAGCAAAGCAAAGAGCGCGGGAGGAAGGGCAAGGTGGCGTATCAGAAACAGGGTTCGATAAAAAATTAAAGAGCTCAAGGAAAAATAACAAGAAGACAGTCCCCTCCAATGCGGAGGCGAGAGAGTGGGGAAAAAACGCCCCGGGAGAGAAAAAGGGAGGAGATAAAAGGAACACAGTATTATGGGAGAAAAATTTTGTCTTTGTGCTTGTAAAAGGTGTGATTATGCTCTGGAAGCTTTGCAGAGTCATACTGATTAGACTTGATAGAGGCAGACCGCCTGAAAAATTATTCAGGAGAATCAAACAAAAGGACATCTCAATGCCCATGCACAGCTTGATGGAGTTAATGTAATTGGGTTGTGAGTAAAAATATTCAGGACTGTTTCACTTCCATACCATTTGTGAATGTCAGTTGTGCTGCTCAGATATCCCGTAATATATCTCAGTATCTTACAGGAACTTGGTTTCAATACGTTGATGGACTAGTCCAGGAATTGAGACAATCCATAGTCCATATCGACTCCATTCGATTGGATAGTCACCATGGACACCATCTGGTTTTTTCCCTCTTTGTCTATTGTCTGTCTTTGGTGCACCAAGATGTCCCCATGTCTGTCAGTTTATGTCTGTGGTTTTTGTTTCTCGTTGTTTAAATGTTTTATGTTTCATGTTCAAAAGAAAAAATGGTAAAAACTTTATCTGCCGGTCGTTTACATCTTGATTTGGTTTTAACTCGTTTCAAAAAGGGACAAATGAATAAAAAACAGTTTCAATCAGGCCTTTAGAGCCCTGTACCTACAGCCTGGAGTCTAGGTTAGCTGGAGAAGCTGCTCAGAGGCTAAGCGTCTGCACGAGCTGATCCTAAAGGCACCAGGAGCTTCACAGCTTCTATGGTAATAAAACTGATGGCTGTTAATCTTAGAAAAATCTGTGACTGTGATTATTAGACTCAACAGGTGACAAGGTGCTTGTCTTAAAATCATAGCTAAAAAGGTAAAAATGGTGTTTGGTCTAAATATTAAAGATATGTGTAGCCACTTCAATTTTGTTTCTGATTGGTTTTAAATGTATAAATATGCTCTACTTGCCTTGGTCATAGATTGTTGGCTTTTAAGTTATTGGATATGGTTAAAAAGTTATAATATTGGTAACAGAAAGTTGACATAAAGCTGGTAATTTGGATGGAGTCATTCTAGACAACATGTGGCATGAGCCAACCCAGGGAAACAGGTCTAAATTGAGATAATATTTTTATGGAATTCTTATCCTAGAAACCAGGCTTCTAAAAGAATTTAGGACAATGTCTCTTTGTTTAGGTACTGGAGACTACACCATCGTGCATTCATATATAGGAATTGGCAGTCAAACTTTGTACTAGATTGTTGGAGGTCGAGTTTTGCTTTCCAAAATTGTGGTTTGCCCTGAAGCTATCTGTATTTTGATGCTAATTCCACTGCCCCAAGAACAGCTGCCTAGTCAGTACTCAGAACTCAGGTGACTTCCCAAAGTTGTGGTTGTGCTCTGGTATTACAAGGAGAACTTAAAGATTGTGATTAAGGATTGCCAGTGTTACATTGACTAACTCAAACTTATTTGTAATTAAGAAAAAACAAACAGGTAGAGACTGTTACAGGATTTACAAAGGATTGATGAGGTTTTGGAACTTGTGAGAACATTACAGCCAATCTGTTTACTCCAACTGCCATTTCAAGATAGATTTAGAGGATTGATTTTGAGTTTTCATTTCGTGAGCTTGCTTATAATTTTAGAGAGCCCATAAAGTGATATCATTAAGAATGGCTAATAGCCTTATATTATGTAATTTTGTTGCTTCTTCAATGTAAGAAGTTAGAACTTTAAATCTTTCAGTGTATATGGAAATTTTTACTACAAACCTTTGCTCTCAAAATGAGCTTTAATATTTGGGGAGTAGCTGTTGCACTACTCCAGAAAAGAATATTTGAAGCTAATTTTAAGCTTCTAAGGATATGTTAATTGGCTAAATACCTCACCTTACCAGAGAACTTAAGCCTTTGTTATCCACATTGGAGGTAAAGCTTCAGTTGTGTTAATACAAAATTGTAGGCTAGAGACATGGAAGTATTTTAAAAAGAAACCTGGTGAAACATCTTATTCCGAACAACAATCAAATTGGTTATTACAAAATACTGATATTTGGTCTATTACATATACAAATTTTTCAGGCAAAATTGATAATTTTACTCTTTACATGCTTTTGTACTTCCTGTATATTTGTGCATACAACCCATAGCAAATGCGCTTACTGTATTTATAGGTGGTTCATTTAATGAAAAGGCTACATGTATGATTAGATCACTTTTTATTCTCTTGAGTTTCTATTGCTTCAACACAGATTATTAAATTACGTGCTATAGCCACTGCTTTTAAAATGTTAAAAAAATCAAGCTTTCAATTCACATACTGATAGCCAATGTGTGGCTTGAGGTTTACAATTGATTTCAATTACTTAATGCTTTATTAGAGACAGGTTTTCTACTTAAAATCAATGAATGATTTCAGTGTGAATGTCTGACAACTCACTGTCCTTTCAGTGCTCTGGCTCAGACAACTAAATTAAACCTTAGGCTCATACCTAACTTTGAAAATGGTAATAGAGTTGATATGAAAAGAAGAAGACTCCATTTGCTTACTTTAAATTCTCAGCCTCGCTCTGCCAGCTCAGGGATTTCTAGTAAGACTGAAATTGGACAATATTTATAGGATTTGACATTTCTAATTAATGCTTATGTTTAGGTAAATAAAGTTTGTGAGGTGCTAGAGAAATGGCATAGTGGTTAGGAGCACTAAGTACTGTTCCTTAATAGACCATTTAAGAACTCAAACTGGATTGCCTGGGCTCCTTAACAAGGGAGGACAATGATACCAGACAGATTGTAGGCCTTACATAGGAACAATTAGTCAAAAAAATCTCATTTTTTATATATCCAAAACAATAATGCTGGAGACAATAATTTGGTATACAAGTCAATTTATAAATACAATGTATAAATACAATTGTATAAATACAATTGTATAAATACAATTTATAAATGCTCAGTGTCCTCGATTTAATCCTCGAGGACTTACCTTAATAAATAATATCTTTACTATATCTTAATAAATAAAAAGGGGGAGTTATCCCTGTATGCTAAATAATGCTCCTTTTATTTCAATTTTAAAATTTGGATGCCAAAGTTTATGGCACCCTACAACTAGGCATACTTCTGCCTAGGTGAAATAGAGAGATCCACATATTGACATGATCCTGTCCAGATATTTTATATGGGGAAGAGGGAATGTTTGTGTTTTTTCTACAGGATGCTACAGGAGTATGCCAGCTGCCAGAGGTGGATGCTGAGACTTGCTGATCCTGGTTGCATGAAGATTCAGCTCTCGTGATTCGGGTCCCTGGAGTCATTCCTCTGCCCTGAGAGGAAGATGGAAGATTCCCCCTCACCTTTTGTCATCACAGAGATTTTGGCATTGCTGCAGTCAGTGTTACCGCTGTGTGTGTCCCGTCCCACTGTGGCCCGCTCTCTGACCCTCTATGCACTGCTGCTTGCTGGAGAAGACTGGACTCCAGCCGTTGCTGCCCCCCTCATTTCCCTGGTGACTCTTGCTGCCTTAACTGGTCATTTTACAGACTGTAGCTTCACAGGAATGCCACCTGCGTAAAGCTGCTGTGGACTGGGAACTCTGGCCTGGTTGTACAGATCTCAGAAATGGTTCCATTGTCTGCTGGTTGTTCCAGAGAAAAATGACTGATCCTGAACTGTCCTGGAAAAGACCTTGACACTTTTGCTGCTATTGTAGCAGCCATTACTGCTGCAGACATTGTGTCTGCAGTGTCTGGAGTTATCCTCCCCCAACCTATTGTTAGACAAGCACAGTGGGTGAACTTTCTGGAGTAGTTGCTAACATTTGGGAATTCTAAATTTTATTATAGGAGTGGCTTGACTACGGCCCTTGGTGGTAACAGCTGAGGAGGACCAAATGAGGTGCCCACTACTTATCGGGAGTGGCTCTGTTTGGTGCAGCCATATGCTGTGGATTAGTGTTCATGCTATGGTTGGTTTGCAAACTCAGATCTCAACAGAAACGTGACAAGGCCATTATCACTCAAGCACTTGTGGCCATTGTACAAGGGGCCGCCCCTGGAATTTGGTTATCTATCTTCAAAAATTAGTCGGTATCTGAGTTCTCTGCTCTTGCACCCCATGGATCTGTGGATCCATTGCACTGGGATGAGAGAGACTCAGTGATCCTGATCCTTTGATCAGCCCTTCCACATCGCTGAGGTTTCCTCATTGCATGCGATAGGGTGATCATGATTGTTATAAAATAAATAATAAGGGGGAGATGTAGAGGGCCGCTATAACATTCGCCACCACAAGATCGCGCTGGCTTCCACTGCGCCCCATGTGGAAGGCCAGGATAGCTTCCGCCATTACAAGATGGCGCTGGCTTCTGCCGCGCCAGCCGACTTCCTTTCAGGAAGTTAACTGTGTGCGCATGTGCAAGAGTGCCTTTGTGCCACGTATTTGCCCACTCCGGGACGTGCCTAATGAGATCATGGGTAAGCAACCAATCAGGTGTGGATGTGCCGCGCTAGGGTGTATATAAGCCGTGCCATGCGGTCACGCGGGGCTTCTCCTTAAGATTGAATAAAAGTTTGGTTGCAGCTAGGATTCATATGTCCCCCCCATGTTTTCTTGCTGGCGAGAGGTCGCGGGGGATACAAACCCATAGAAAGAACAATAATATTAACCAACCAGACTTCCCAGAGCTCCAAGGGACTAAACCACCAACCAAAGAGTACCCATTACTCCAGCCACATATGTAGCAGAGGATGGCCTTATCAGGCATAAGTGGGAGGAGAGACCTTAGGTTCTGTGAAGACTGGATGCCCCAGTGTAGGGGAATGCCAGGGCAAGGAGGTGGGAGAGAGTGGGTGGATAAGGTGTGAGCACTTTCATGGAGGCAGGGAGTACGGGAATAGGATAGGGATTGTCCTCAGGGGCAACCTGGAAAAGGGGATAACATTTGAAATGTAGATAAAGAAAATATGTAATAAAAAATTGAAGGAGAAAAGAGTCTATGAAAGGGTTTTGAAGGAGAAAAAGTAGGAAATTCAAAATTAGAAAAAAGAAATATTTGTACTTTTATTTCTTTACATTTATATTTTATTTCATTTTATTTTATTTTTTATGGCAACATCCAGGTAAGTATGGTGCCAGAAGAGGCAAGAGTTCTACATCTTTTTAAATGTATTTTTATTGGCTATTTCATTTATTTGCATTTAAAATATTATCCCTTTTCCCAGTTTCCACACCAAAAGGCCCCTATCCCATCACCTTTCCCCTGCTTCTAAGAGGGTGCTCCCCAATTCACCCTCATACTCTCACCTCACTGCCCTAGCATTCCCTAATACTGGGGCATTGAGCCTTCACAGGACTAAGGGTGTCTTTCTTTTGGTTAGGGAGGTTTTCTTCTGTGATTTTTTGAAGATATTTACTGGTCCTTTGAGTTGGGAGTCTTCACTCTTTTCTATACGTATTATCCTTAGGTTTGATCTTCTCATTGTTTCCTGGATTTTCTGTATGTTTTGGGCAAGTACCTTTTTCCATTTTACATTATCTTTAACAGTTGTGTCAATGATTTCTATGGAATCTTCTGCTTCTGACATTCTCTCTTCTATCTCTTGTATTCTGACGGTGATGCCTTTATCTAGGGCCCCTTTTCTCTTCCTTTGGTTTTCTATATAAAGGGTTGTCTCCCTTTGTGCTTTCATTATTACTTCAATTTCCATTTTTAATTCCTTCACCTGTTTGTTTGTGTTTTCCTGGAATTCTTTCAGGGATTTTTGTGATTCCTCTCTATAGGCTTCTCCTTGTTTATTTGTGTTTTCCTGCATTTCTCTAAGGAAGTTCTTCATGTCTTTCTTGAAGTCCTCCATCATCATGATCAAATGTGATTTTTAAATCTAGATCTCGCTTTTCTGGTGTTTTGGATATTCAGTGTTTGCTTTGGTGGGAGAATTGGTCTCTGATGATGCCATGCATTGTTCGTTTCTGTTGCTTGGGTTCCTGTGCTTGCCTTATGCCATCAGGATATCTCTGGTGTTACCTTGCTCTGCTATTTCTGACAGTGGTTAGACTCTCCTTTAGGCCTGTGTGTCAGTAGTGCTTTAGACTTCTTTTCCTGTTTCCTTTCAGCCAGTTATGGGGACAGAGTGTTCTGCTTTCAGGCGCGTAATTGTTCCTGTCTACTGGTCTTCAGCTATTCCTGTGGGCTTTCCTGAGTCTACCAGGCAGGTCACTTTGAGCAGAAAAGTTGGTCTTATCTCTGATCTTGGGCCTGAATTCGCTCCTCAGGGGCTGTGCTTCAGCTTGCTGTGAGGACAGCAACCAGAAAGGCCTGCGCCACCTTCTCTGGGGTCCCTGTGCAGAGGGGCCCAGATGGCGCTAGGCATCTTCCTCTAGAGTCAGAAATGTGGGCAGAGAGTAGTCTCCTCTGGCTTCTCAGGCATGTCTGCCCCTCTGAAGGTCTAGCTTTCCCTCCCATGGGATTTGGGTGCAGGCAGCTGTTTGACTGGGTCCCTTCAGATCCGTGCGAGGTCTGGACTGCAGTGCTCCTGCAGCTTGAATGTCCCTATCTTCCTGTTCCCAGCAGGAATCAGTAAATTTAATACATCATTTTAGTAGGCTTAAAGTCAGAAATCACATGATTTCTGTGACTGATGCAAAAAAGCATTTAGCAAAAGTCAACGTTACTGGATGACGAAAGTTCTAAAGGAGTGAAAATGTAGACAGCATATACCATAAAAAAATACATATAAAATAAACCAATATTCAACAATATGCCAACTATGAAAATCTGGGAACTGTCTTGTCTAAAGTTTGGAAAAAATATTGATAATTTACTTCTCTCTCTGTATGTATAGTTATATAAATTATAGCAAATGAAATTTCTACTTCTGAAACAAAGAACATGGTTAAAAACAATTGGCCTTTTGACCCAAAACATGTTGGGACTATAACTTGTTCAGGCACAAAGGTGGAGCAAAGTTGGGGATAATGCCCAACCAATGATTATTGTGGGAAGGATTAAGAAAACTAGAAGGAATGGGGATTCCACAAGTACACCAATCAACTAATCTCAAAGTTTGGGGGAATTTAGAGATGGAACCATCAACCAAAATGCTAATATGTACTAGATCTGTCTCCCTGCTGCCTTCTACCTACGTATGTTGCAGATATGCTGCTTGGTCTTCATGCAGGTCCCCAACACTTGGAGCTGGGGTATCCCTGAATATGTTTTCTATTTGTGGATTTGTTCCTTTAACTGTGCTGCCTTATCTGCCTTATCTGGTCAGAGTCCTGCATAAACTTGATGTGCCAGGGTGGTATGATACTCAGGAAGGGGGCCTTTTTCTTCTCAGGAGAAAAGATGTGGAGGATCTGTTGGAGGGTTGCTGGGAAGAGAGTGTAGCTGGAATTGGGATGTCAAATGAATATGTAAACTAATGGGGAAAAGGCTAGTTGGGAAGTAAAGGGCTTATTCAGGTTATACTTCTACATTATAGTTTACCATCATAGCAACTCAGGACACAAACTCAAACTGGGTAGGAACCTTGAATAAGGAACTGGTGAAGAGGCCATGGTGAAATGATACTTACTGGATTCCCCACAATGGCTTACTCAGCTTATTCTCTTATAAACAATAAGACCACAAGCCCAGGGAAGGCATCCCTCACAATCGGATGGACCCTCCTCCAGTCATCCCTAATTAAGAAAATAACTTATAGCTAAATCTCATGAAAACACTTTTGTTAAATTGAAGCTTCCGCCTTTAAGATGATAAAAGTTGTTGTGAAGTTGACATAAAACTAGCAAGGGCATGGATTTTAGCCTAAAGAACTTAAAGGGAGAAAGACATAACATGGATAAGAATAGAAGCAGAAAAAATCAAAACTATGCCTATTTACTATGACACAAATTATACCCGAAAGAACCTATGAACTTCAAGACGAATTTTTAAGCCTAAAAATTATTTTAAGTAAAGTAAGAAGTAAAATAAAATAAACTTATAAAACCAGCTGCTATTTTGTAAGTCAATAATAAATCTTTTACTTAAGAAAATTTGATGTAATATCATAGTCACAATATGTTAAGCATAAAATAACTACTGGAGTAATCTTTCTAAAGATATTTAAAACATCTGTAAATAAAACTTTAGGCAATGAAAAATGAGATAAGCAAATAAAAGGCCTTCTATATTGCTGAATTAGAGTTATATGTATTTCCCTTCAAAATTCCAATAGCATTTTACCAAAACTAGAGAAAAAAAGCATACGCAGAAAGAGAGATAAGCCAAATCCTTTGCAAGCAGGAACTATTTCTGCAGTTATCTTACTCTAACCCAACACTGCACTGCAGTGTCTACCGGGGCAATATCAGACATGTAACTGAGTCCCAAGAATGGCACAAACGGTTGACTAACAAATACATATCTATGGTTAACTAATATAAATATAATGTATAGAGATATAAATAACTGCAATTTATACACAAAAAGGGACAAAAAGGAAATGCCTTTCAATCATTGTATAGGCTTATAAACTGAGTATAGTTCTCACATGACGAAACATAACTAACTAATAAATGATTTTTTAAATGTATCAGACATACATAGTCATAAAGAAATAACAAATTAGGATTCAATTACACTTATGTCAGAAAGGTTATCATCAAGTAAATGGGTGGTAATACTAGTAAGAAGATAAGTATGGCCACTTTGGGAATCAGCTTAGTGATTCGTGAAATATTTCAAGCTAGAACCCATTATATGAATTAATTATATCCTGCTTTGGCATATACCTAAAGGAATGTAAACCCTACTGTGAAACATGTTCATGTTTTTAGCTAATATATTCATAAGGGTAGTGTAATGTGGAGAATCTAATTGTTCATTAACAATAAATGGCAAATACTATGCTGTAAATGTAATATGTATATAAATATATGTGTGTAAACAAAAGTGAAATTTGAACAAAAATTGGTGGAGAGCTGGACTTACATATGTATGTGTGTGTATGTGGGTGTGTGCAAATGTTTGTATGTGTGTATATGCATATATAGAGATATGTATACTTATGTATCTATGTGAATAATATATATAAGTGAGAGTATGGTATCCTGATTAGTTTTATTGACACACTCTCTAGTGTTCAAATATGAGGAGACCCCAACTGAGAAAATTTCTCCTTAAGATGTATCTGCAGGTAAGCCTTTAGGGCCTATTCTTCATTAAAGATTGATATGGAAGGGCCCAACAACTGTGGGTGTGGCCATCAGGTAGGCAGGTATTACTGAGTTCTATAAGTACTAAGCAAACCGTGGGCTCATCCCAAAAGTTACAACTCATGGCCTTTGTATCAGTTCCTGCTACAGATTCCATCCCTATTTGGGTTTATATGCTGAATTACTTTGTTGATAAACAGTAATGTTGAAGTATAATCGAAATAAATCCTTTCCTCCAAAGTTGATTTTTCACATGGTGTTTCATTAGAGCAATGATAACACTTAACTAGACAGGTAGATAATGGGTGAGGCATCCAATTGAGGAAAAATGAGATTTTAAGAAAGGAAATATGAGCAACATAGAATATTTGTGACAGAAAAGCATAAAAGGAATGATTTTGAGTCAATGTGTGAAATGAGTGAGCAGCAGAGTAGCTGAGAAGATAGCATAAAAGGACAGACACAAATAATCAATACATGGAAATGAACTGTATTGTTTTTATGATAATTAAATTGAGCAAGATAAAAAGAAAAAGTCATAATGGAAAAATATCATCTACATTGTTGGTCAATTTGATCTTCCTCTGACTTCTAACACTAAAACACAGTTGACCAAATTGAGACATTTCTTTTCTAACAGTTCTTCCATATTGTAAGTACTATCTTCCAATTACTGCTTAAGCTTTTCTCACAAAATTTAATATTTCTTGTTTAAATATTTATACAGTAAAAAATGTTTTCAATAT
The DNA here is from genome assembly GCF_011064425.1 of Rattus rattus. Lineage (NCBI taxonomy): Eukaryota > Metazoa > Chordata > Mammalia > Rodentia > Muridae > Rattus > Rattus rattus. The sequence goes on along the minus strand of NC_046156.1, from coordinate 208,627,279 downwards.
TCCTTTGACTTAATCTTTGTTTTATGAGGTAGTTAGAAGTGGACTATTTCAGCTAGAGATTTCTAAGACATCTCTCTCTTAGAAAATTCTAATATAATTACATTTTATTATAGAATAGTCTTTCATGATTTATATTTATGTATATTTATATTCCTTTGAACATATTAAGACTAGTTCTGTGACAATCTAAGGTTTGAAAAAAACCCGTAAAGTATTCGATGATAACTATTCTGTCTCCAGTGCTTATACAATTTCTGATTCTTATAACTTTATTTGAAAAATCTGGTATAGCTTCAAAAATAACCTTAGTTTGTGAGTAGATGTAATCTGTTGTTTATGTCTACTAGCTTAGAACATAATTATTTTGGCATATATTTCAAGCTTGTAATGAATATTTATCCTGGCATTCCTGGTTGCTATAGCTTTCATGTGTTAGGTAATATACCTTTTGTGGCAATGTTGTTCAAAATGTGTACTTTTTATTAACTCCCTGTGAGGGGAGCAGGTGTGGTGGCAGTCCCAAGATGGTGTCAGGGACTGCAGCTAAGTCTCATGACTAGCACCTGACTTCCTCAAACACCTGAAACTAGCCATGTCCGTTGTGAGAGCTGCGCAGGAGCACCATGATGCAAGATCAGGCCATGAGACGTGGACCTATGAACTGAGATTACGCAGTCTGGACTGAGGAGGCGGAGTTGAGGGAGAATATAAGGGAGTGTGCTTGGGGGCTGAGGGAGAGAGGAGAAAAGAGAAAAGAAAGATTCCTGTTCGCATGTTGTAAGGTTCCTGAATAAACTGCTTTGAGAAGAACGCTGTGTCATCGCTCTTTTCTGCGGGTCGGAGACAGAAGCGACATCTCTGTCTATATTTTTAATTAATAATGGGGATAGAAATAAAACCTATGTCATTGTCTCAGTATTTGTGTAGGTGGAGTTTTACAGTTTGTTATTTGTTTTTAAAACTTAAAGCTTGATATTTAATGTTTGAATGTTTGCTATTTGACATATAAATGTTTAGCTTGTTTTGTCCTTTAATGAATGGATCCATTTAGCTTAGTGAAATATACTACATCATTTTTGACATTGTTATTTCTCTTGATAATATTGTGTTTGATAGTAAAAGTGATTCTAAATTTATAGAGAAGTCCAAGAAGAAAATGTCTGGGAGTATTTTTCAGTCCTTAGACCACTGAATGTGAAAGGAAAAAAAGTTGGACTTATATCCCTAAAATCTATAAAACTGTTACATCCAGTGGTTAGCCTGTAATTCCATATTTGAAAAGCAGAAACAACCAGAATATGTCAAATACAGAGGCGAATGCCATCAGCAAACCACTGAACTGAGAATGGGACCCCCGTTGGAGGAATTAGAGAAAGGACTGAAAGAGCTGAAGGGGCTTGAGACCCCATAAGAACAACAATGAGAACTAACCAGAACTTCCAGGGAATAAACCAGTACCCAAAGACTATACATGGACTAAACCTGGGCTCCAAATTCATATGTAGCAATGAGTAGCCTTGTAGGGCACCAGTGGAAGGAGAAGCCCTTGGTCTTGCCAAGGCTGGATACCAGTGTTCTGGATTGTTGGGAGGGGGGGCAGTAGTGGGGGTGGATGGGAAGTGGAAAGGCAGGGGTTAGGAGTATGATGAGCTGGAAACCAGGAAAGGGAATAACATTTGTAATGTAAATAAGAAATACCCAATATAATAAAAAATGGAAAAAAATTAAAAGAAAAAAAGAAAAGATACATACAGAGACACTGTATGTATCTCCAGAGCAAGCTTCATAGCTAGAATAGCTATGAGAGCCATAGAAGTAAGCTCTGAGTTTCACTGAGAGACAGTTCTTATTGATAAAGATAAAGGAGCAAGTGAAAAAAAATATTTTCTTCTTGTTGTTTTGTTTTTTATTTTTATTTAATTAAAATATATGCGTAACTGACATAGCTCTTTCCTCCTGACCTCATTTAATATCATAGAATTTTATCTTTGAATTATTGTTATAACATTCTATCTATTAATCTATCTAATAATCAATATCAGTAATCTATTTGTATCTATATCAAATCTTTATCTATATTATCTATATCATTCTCTCTATATTTAGTATGTGGAACTAAACTCCATAATTATATCTATCATCTATTTATATTTATGTATATCTATATCTATCTATGTGTGTGTGTGTGTGTGTGTGGGATGTGTGTCTGTGTGTGTTTAAAGAGAAATTTATATGTCATTTAATGAGGCTTGTAGGTATAATTATTGAAAAATGAATACTTGAGATTGTATAATTATTTATCCTGATCATCTATAAGGAAAATAATTCTTTTTTCTCAGCAGTTTTTAATAAAATATAGTTCTTTAACTAGGGATGGAGCCACATGTAATTTCTACCATTTGTATATGTCAACTGATAATATTATTTTCGGGTGTGTTTAATGACCACTGATCTAACTCAAGAAGAGCTAATAACAAGATAAAAGAGATACAGAAGTGTAAAATAAGAAAAATTAAAAAGATACATAAATGGGGGGAGGGAAAATCAATAAAGAGGATCAGGGAGGAAAGATGGAAAATAGTATTGTATTAGTCAGGGTTTATTACAATCACATAAACTATGGAATGTTTTTATATATTAAAGGAATTTATTGTGAATACAGTCCAACTAACCCAACAATGGGCAGCTATGAATTAGAAGTCCAAGAACCTAGTAGTTGCTCAGTCCTACAAGACTAGTCGTTTCAATTGATAATCTGTATAAAATCCTGAAGAAGTAGTTTCCAACAGATGTGCAAGCAGACAAAGAAACATGAGTCTTTGTTCTTCCAATGTCCTTATTTAGTCCTCTAGTAGAAGGTGTGGACAAGATTAAAGGTGTATACCATCACTCCTGGATCTGGAACTTGCTTTGTTCCAGTCTGACCTTGAACTCTACATGCCTCTGTCTTCTGGGATTAAAGGCATGTTCTACCTTTCCTTGGCCTAAGCTTTTCATGGCCACTATGCCTCAATATCACCTTGTCAAGATCCAGGCCAGTAGCCTATGTCTTCCACTCTCAATATCTGGATCACAAGTGTGCCCTACATTTCTAGATTGTACCTCATTCCAGATGTAGTTAAGTTAACAACAAGAAATAGCCATACAAATACTGTTTGAAAAAACCTTAAGACATCATATTTTATATTTATATAATATCACCTGTAATATATATGTACATATATATGTCTTTAATGAAGTTATCTTACTTGGATTACAATGCTCTCACAAGAAAAATAAAAAACACATCACCAAGTATAAAAGACTTCCGTTTAAGCTGTTCCGTGGCTCTGAGAGTACAATAGACCTCTGAGACATCTACTGTTGTCATTTTTGCCTTTCAGATATTGGAGCTGAGTCCCTATTCTATGATGCCATGTGTTTCACATACAGAAAAGAAAAACCCATTATCTTCACTCAGTTGATTTATTTATTAACTTTAAAAACAACCAGCAGAGCAAAATATTTTTTTGGTTACAATAGTACCATTCAACTAGTCAACTACACAGGACTATTAAGTTCATGGATTTTAGAAAATAATCTACTACCATCACCTTGATTGATCAGTATAATTTATAACTGTATTTTAAATATTTTTACTTGTTCTCACATGTTTATATAGCTCTCACCCTTCATCAAAGAAACATCTCATTTCCAAGAGTCAGAAATTTTTTCAGAAATATACAATTGATCAAAAATAAGATAATTAATCTGGTGTTCTCAGTCCTAATAGATATATATACAACACAACACTTATATCTAAGGCTCAGGGAACATTGAAAAAGAGAGAGCTGAATAATTTTAAGAAACAAAGAAAATCAGGAAATCTGTTAGATTCTGCACCCATGATATCACAATAATATTGTTGCTTAAAGAAGATGCAAAGGAGTACAACAAAAATCATGTTAATGTGAATGGGAGAAGTCTCACATGATTACAATCCTATACAGGAAAACCTAAAGGCAATTCATGACTATATAATTTATCTGTATAAAAAGACAATAATTGTTCTACTGGGTTGGTGTCTTAATTGGTTGAACAAAACCAAGTGGTCAGTCATGAAATTATATACATTCAATCAAAACTAAATGGATTTGGGTACTTGCATTAATCTATTTATGCATCTACATTTGTAAAAATAATTCGAGCAAAATAAGCCATGAGCTGCAGAGAAAGTAAGGGGGGGTGGGCAGCGATGGCAGAATACACCACTGGAGTAAAAAAAAGGAAAAAGAGAAATATATTATTCCACATACAGTTTGAAATAATTTAGAAAAAATCAGCCATTTATCATTCAATATGGTCTCTAGCAAAGAACACAGAGTTGATTTCTCCTTTGAGAAGATTTGGCATTCAATGATAGAATGCATAAAATTAATAATCAGTAGTACAGAGCTCATGATCTTGATTTCAAATGAGCTTCTCTATGTTCTACCCAAGCAATTATTTATCAATAATTTTACCTTGGCCAGCAGTTTATAGAAAGAGAAAATGGCTGGGTTACATTTTGGGATAACATGCATCATCTCAGGTAATTATTTATTGTTGAGTATATTGAGGTATTAAAAAGACCAGTACTCTGTCTTGTGCTATTATGCCATTAATTATATGTACATACTAAAGCACACAAAGCACTTTGCAATGCATTCTTCAGATTGAATGCTTCTGATGTCTAACCAATGAGACTGTTCAACACTTGTCAAATGTCCTTGATATATTTTCATTACACTACTTTTATATCTATAGATGTATACTTTATCTTATTCTCAGTATTTTTAATTTGCCAGCAAGCGTGTGGTAAATTAATATCCCATTGGAAACTTCTAACAACATCTGCAGAGTTTTGCCTTTACCTCAGTTCTGATTGCAAGTATTATTCTTTGGTTAAGATATAGATGAACCAAGGGAAAGACAATAGTAAAAAAGAAGGACTGCAATAGGAGTACCTATAATCTCATATCACTGCTCCATATCTGAAGTCTTAATCCTTGCTTTTAAATTAATGTATCTTTCCACTATGAAATGTTTAGCTTCTAGACTTTCACAATGGATCTTATAACTAACTAATACATATAGTTTTTATTATTAGTTTGTTTGTTGTTGTTTTGATGTTACTACAAGGATTCTCTATCATACTTAGTAATTAACCAAAAAGAAAACCAAACCAACCAACCCTCCCCCCCAAAAAATTTACTTACTGGATTTGAATATAATTATCCTATTGAGAACTTTAAAAAATTATATGCCATTTTCTCTCTTTGTTTTCCTGAGATAAGTATCTTATCCTTTACTATTTGTACTTATATCTATATTTATGTGTTATTCTAACTCACCAGATGTGATTATACCTATAAGAAGGGAACTGTGGCTCTCACAGTTCCTATCCCAGCTTAGTCACATGCAGGTTTTATTTTATACATGTGTGATCTTGCTCCACTATTTTTCAACAGTGTCTTTTGTTCAAAACATGTTTATAAAACTTACCTTTTTCAGTCTCAGGTTCCCCGAAACTAAACCAAGAAATAACAGCTTAGTGAAAATAGTTATGTGAAGGGTGTACCATATACCCATGTGATGTATAAACTAGCAACAAAACAAGGAATAAAAAAACAAATAAAAACTGCATTATTGCAGGTGTCATTGCTACCTAGCAATAGTGCTTATTACTCTAGAATGTCTTTAAGGGGCATTATGTAGTGGTTTTCAGAATCATCTTTCATGAAAACAAAGACAAATCCTTCTGAACTCACTGCATTTGTCAAAACTATATTTTCACAGACAACATTTACTCCTGAGTTCTGAATTGTTAGTACCTGAGAAAAAATATTTTCTTATACTTTACATTATTCAAAAGCTGTAGGTATTAACTGCATTTTATGAAATGAGTGCAAGTTGGAAGTAGACTTGGCTGTGAAAAGTGAAATGAACACAGCAATATTTGGATGTATTTTTCAATTTTCTTTGAATTTCATGAGCCTATAGTATTAGTTATAAAAATAACAATGGTTGCTAGGAATTCTATTGATAGAGAAGAAAAATCAGTATCATACAGAGACATTAGGGTAAGTATACATAATATTGAATGTATTATATTTTAAAGTAGTTTAAAATAATTAATGTATGAGTACTAATATGTTAGAAATTTTTAGTATGAACAGCCTTTGTGTATTTATTTATGTATATCTTTATCTATCTCAGCACAAACTGATTGTTTTGTTTTTGTGTCTTGTTTTGAATGGATGTGGATATTCAATAATTCTTTTCTACAATATGTCTTTCAAAAGTACAGAATTTATATTGTCATTATTATTTGGCACATTTTTCTCCTTTATATTTTAACTGCTGTACCTTGAGTTTTATGATTGTTTATACAAAAGGGTAGTGGTTCAGAAGAAGTAAGTAACTATTAAAAGGCCAAACCACAAATTGGTGAACTAGTCAATATGAAATTCTATATAGATTTTCCAAATTACCAAATTTCATATTGGATTCTATAAATATTACTGAACACTAAATATAACCATGGTGAAGCTAAGCTTAGTTATACAATAAAGAAAGCAAGTGCCTCTGTAATTTAAGTCCTGTGAGCATGATGCATTAGAAAATAAAATGGCTTCATTAAGTGACCTTTCAGATATATTTCCATCTAGTATTACTGATTTCAATTAAATCCTAATATTACTTCAGGAAATATGATAGTCTTTCTGTTCTTTGTCATAATTAATAAATTATTTTCCATACTAAGTCTTGATGATCTAACCAACTTTTTTGACAAATATTAAACATAATAGAACTGAAGGTTTTTTATTATTAATTACTTTATTTTTACATTTCCAATAGTGTCCCCATTCCTGTTTCCCCATCTATGATCTCCCTACTTCTTTCCCCTCCCCTTTTCCTCCAGCCTCATATCCAACCACTCCTTCTTCTCTGCTCTAGCATCCCCTCATGGTGGGCAACAATCCTCCCACTGATGCTAGATAAGGCAATCCTCTGCTACATATGTAGTTGGAGTCATGTACCCATCCATGTGTATACTTTGGTTGGTGGTTTAGTCCCTGAGAGCTCTGGGAAGTCTGTTAAGTTGATATTGTTGTTCTGTCTATGAGGTTGCAGTCCCCTTCTGCTCCTTCAGTTATTCCCCTAATTCTTCTATTGCTGACCTCGGGCACAGTCCGATGGTTGTCATTGTTGTCTACATCTGTCTTAGTCTGCTATAGCCTCTCAGGGTATTAGCCATACCAGGCTCCTTTCTTACAAGCACATCTTTGTATCAGCAATAGTGTTGTGGTTTGGTGTCTGTAGATGAGATGGGTCCCAATATGGGGGCTGTCTCTGAATGGCTTCTCCTTCAGACTCTGCTCCACTTTTTTACCTGCATTTCATTTAAACAGGAACAATTCTGGAGTAAAAATTTGAGATGGGTGGATGGCCCCATCTCTCAACTGGGGACCATATCTTTCTTCTAGAGGGATCTCTTCAGGTTCTAGCTCCCTGATGTTGGGCGTTTCAGATAATGCCATCCCCATTGGGATGTGGGAGTCTGTCACAACCCTGGTGCCTAAGACTTTCTAGAGGTTCCCTTATTCCACACCCCCAATATTCCATATTTCTATTCATTCTCCTGGAACTCTAGTCTTCACTCCTATCTCCCAGCATCCCTTATCAAACCCCTCTTTTCCCTCTCACCCTTCTCTCCCAAACAGGTATCTTCCTCTGTCATTCTCCTGTGATCATTTTGTTCCCCTTCTAAGTAGGGTTGAAGGATCCAAACTTTGGCCTTCCTTCTTATTAAGTTTTATAAGTTCTGTGAGTTGTATAATGGATATTCTGAGACTTTTGGCTAATATCCACATACCATATTTAATGAGGGTTACCTCACTAAATATATTTTCTAGTTCCATCCATTTGTATGTGAATTTCATCAAGTTATGGCTTTAATAGATGAGTAGAATTATATATATATATATACCATATTTTCTGTACCCATTCTTCTATTGAGGAATAACTCGGCTCCTTCTACCTTCTGTTATAGATTCTATGAACATAATGGAGTACATGTCCTTGTAATATGGTGGAACATAGGTATATGCCCAGGAGTGGTAAAGTTGGGTCTTCAGGTAGAACTATTTTTAATATTCTGAGGAAGAGATGGATTGATTTCTAAAATTGTTGTACCAATTTGCAAACCCACAAGCATTCTTGCCTGCATCTGCTGTCCTCTGAGTTTTTAATCTCATCCATTCTGATTCATGTAAAGTGAAATCTCAGAGACATTTTTATTTGAATTTACTGATGACTAAGATGCTGAACATTTCTTTAGGTGCCTCCTGGCCATTCAAGATTCCTCAACTGAAAAGTCATTATTTAGCTTTATACCCAATTTTTATAATTGGAATATTTTGCTTTCTAGAGTCTAACTTCTTGAGTCCTTTGTATATTTTGGATATTAGCCCTCTACCAAATATAATGCTAGTAAAGATCCTGATTTGTACTTGTACTTTTGACCAAATGACTGCGTCTTTTGACTTACAGAATCTTTTCAGTTTCATGAGGCAGCATTTATCAATGGTTGATATTAGAGCCTGAATCATTGATGTTCTATTCAGGAAATTTTCATCCATGCCAATGTATTCAAGGCTCTTTCCCATATTCTCTTCTTTTAGATTCAATGTATCTGGATTTATGTGAAGGTCCTTGATCTACTTGGACTTGAGTTTTTTACAAGGAGATAAAAAACGATCAATTTGCATTCTTTTACACGCAGAACACCACTTAGCACCATTTGGTTAACATGAATTATTTTTTTCACTGCATATAATTGGCTTTATTGTTAAAAATTCAGTGACCATAGGTCTGTGGGTTCATTACTATGTCTTCAATTCTATTGTATTGATCAACTTGTCTGTTCTATACCAGTATCAGGCAGTTTTTTAAAATCACTCTTGAAGTCATGAATGATGACACCACCAGAAACGTTTTCATTCTTGAAAATTAATGTCACTCTTGTAGGTTTTTTGTTGTTCCATAGGAAATTGAGAATTGAGTTGGAATTTTGATGGGAATTTTTTGAATGTGTAGATTGTTTTTGGTAAGATGGTCATTTTTACTATGTTAATCATGACAATCCATGAGTATGAGAGATCTTTCCATCTTCTGAGATCTTCTTCAATTTCTTTCTTCAGAATCTTGAAGTTCTTGTAATACAGACCTTTCACTTCCTTGGTTAGAGTAACACCAAGATATTATATAATTTGTAACTATTGGGAAGAATGTGGTTTCCATAATTTATTTCTCAGTCTGTCTGTCCTTCATATAGAGAAAGGCTACTGAATTGTTTGAGTTAATTTTATATCCATGCACTTTGCTGAAGTTGTTTATTAAGTGTAGGAATTCTCTGGTGGAATTTTACAGGTCACTTATATATACAATCATATCATCCCCAAATAGTGATATCAAGACTTTTTTTCTTATTTGTATCTTGTGACAGACATTTTTTTGTCTAATTGCTTTGGATAAAAATACTAGTACTATATGGCATAAATATGGAGGGGGGGAGAGAGAGAGAGAGAGAGAGAGAGAGAGAGAGAGAGAGAGAGAAGAGAGAGCGAGAGAGAGAGAGAGAGAGAGAGAGAGAGAGAGAGAGAGAGAGAGAGTAGCCTTGTTAGGTGTCCCATTTTAGAGTTATTTTTTCCAGTTTCCCTCCATTTTGATGTGGGCTCTTGGTTTGTTGTGTATAGCTTTGAATATTTGGATATGGGCCTTGAATTTCTGATCTTTCTGAGATATTTAATATGAAATATTGTATTTTGACAAAGGATTTTTTAGCATCAAATTAGAAAATCATGTGTTTTTACCCCTTTTGGGTTTGCACATGTGATGAATTACGTTGATGGATTTCCTACATTGACCCATCCCTGTATCCCTGGCATGAAGCCTACTTGATCACGGTAAATGATTGCTTTTATGTGTTTCTGGATTAGGATTGTGAGAATATTTTTTATTGGATATTTTAATTTACATTTCAAATGTTATCCCCTTTCCCAGTTTCCTGTCCATAGGCTCCCTACACCATCCCCCCCTCCCGACCCCTGCTTCTTTGAGGCTGTTCCCCTACAAACCACCCCTTCCTGTCTACCTGCCCTGACATTCCCCTATACTGGGCCATCAACTTTAGGAGGAACAAGGGCTTCCCCTCCTATTGGTGACCAACAAGACCAAACTCTGCTTATGGACAGGCCAGCATATACAGGCCAAAATATGTAAGCAAAAGCCATGGGTCTGTCCATGTGTACACTTTGGATGGTGGTTTAGTCCCTGGGAGATCTGGTTGATTGGTACTTTTGTTCTTATGGGGTTGCAAACAGATTCAGCTCCTTAATCCTTTCTCTAACTCTTCCAATGGAGACCCAGTTCTCAGTTCAATGGTTGGCTGTAAGAGTCCACCTCTGTATTTGTCATATTTTGGCAGAGCTTCTCAGGAGACAACTATATCAGGCTCCTGCTTGCATGTACTTCTTGCATCAGCAATATTGTCTGGGTTTGGTGGCTGTATGTATATGGGTTGGATCTGCAGGTGGGGCAATGTCTTGATTTGGTTTGTACATATAGTGTTTTGATTATTTATGTGGCAGGCAGATTTTCTTTTCTGGTCCATTATATTTAGTGTTCTGTAGGCTTGTTATCCTTTTAGAGCTCTCTTTTTCTTTACCTTAGGAAGGTTTTTCTCTATGATTTTGTTGAAAATGTGTTCTGGCCCTTTGAATTGAGAATCTACCCTCTTCTATTTGTAGAATTAATATTTATTAATAAATCCCGATGTGTGGTTACTACCTCCCTCAAGGATTTATGTTCCTGAATGAAAGACACACAAAGCCTCTATATTTTAATATTTCTTAATCAGCATAATTGCTTGGCAATTTCCTAGCCTCTGTGCTTCAAGAATCTACCTCCTACTGATAATTCTTTGATACTACTTACTAATTTCTATGTTCCAGATTGGCTGCTCCAGAGTCAATTGTACAGCTTTCTGAGCCTGTCTTTCTTCATGTAGAGCCCAGGGTGCTTTCATCACTTTTCTTTTCTTTCTTTTTTTTTTTTATCTTTATTAACTTAAGTATTTATTATTTACATTTCGATTGTTATTCGCCTTCCTCGTTTCCAGGCCAATATCCCCTAACCCCTCCTCCTCCCCTTCTATATGGGCTTTGCCTCCCCATCCTTCCCCCATTACCACCCTTCCCCCAACAATCACATTCTATTGTCACTTTCCTCCACAGTCTCCTAAACTATGGTGGATCTTCATTTTCTTCTTTCAAGTATAGAGCCCAGGAAATTTTAAAATCCTGCCTCTGTCTATCATTCCAGCTATGAGATGTTGGTATCTTTATTTACCAATCAGAAAAAAACTGAGGGCACCATCCCAGAAGCTATGTGCAAACCTTCTCATGAAAACAGGTTTTTTTCTGGGAAACATAATGAGCATTCAAAATACAAGAAGCTACATTTCCCCCCTTTTGTCCAATTAAATAACCCTTTTTCTCTCAGATATACACTGAACATAGTTATAATAATTATGTAAATTATAATATAAAATCCCTTCCATCATATTTGGAAATTTAGATAAAGTATTCTATTATCTATCATAACTTAAAGAGTTTACAATTCTGTACTGCAATTATCTTTGATTTTTAACTTGCATTACCATTTCAATACCATCCATTCAAATCTAGATCATCCTTTTTTAAAGATAAACAACTTAAGTTTTATTATTTGACTATAACTAGTCTTGAACCCCATCAAAGATCTGAGAAGGAATTAAATACTACCTTAAAAACCACAAAGACATAGCTTTCAAAATTTATATAATTTGTAGAGACAGCTAACTGGACAGTCCCCAAAATTTCTTATAATGCTGGAGTATCTGTCTTCAGCCTTCTGGCCAGAATCATCTGACAGATCCTGAAGTGAAGCAGGAAACATGAAGGATTAGGCCAGCCTGTCTTGGCAGAATTTATCAGTTGAATATTCTACATATATATTGTCCTTTTTTTTTTTTTTGGACAGTAGTTTCCGTGTAGCTCAAATTTGGGCAATTCTTGCCAAGTGGCTAGTTTGTCACAATTGAAGTAAATCTGGTTGGAGGTAATGTTGTTTAATATCTTCTTTGAAGTGGGATATGGGTACTGTCTTAAGCAAACATGTCTTCTAGTAAAAAAGAAAATGTTAACAATGAAACGATTTTAAAGGCTGTATTTGTGAATCTATGTTTTTCAAAAACCATCTTTCTATATGTAATATAACTGAGTTGTTAAACATTGATTACTCTTAGCTGTTTACTATTTGAATAATCTTGAAAACACTTTACTGTAATTAAATCAGAATCTAATATTACCATGGATTTACAATTTAAATTTTAACTTACATTATTTAATCATCCTAAAAGTTTACAATGGTAGCTATTAAAAGAATTGAGACTAATACTTGTACTTTTAAATGAGTTTCATAGGAACATTGCCTAACTAAAGGTACTAAAATTAATTTAAAGTTTTGTATCAGTATACAAAGATTATGCCAATGATAACCTTAAACCTGTATAATTTAATAAATTCTGTACGAAATAAGAAATGAGAATTTCAATTCTTCATCAAACTGAAAAGATGTCTTCCAATGAAAGATTATGGGTATAAAACGTTTTGTTTAAGAGTAATTTAGTGATCCAAGCCCACAGTTCCCTGCTCCCAAACCACTTGGGAGAGAGAGCTCATGACCCAGATGTGTGGGCACTCCTGAGACTGCAAGGCAGGAGAGACCTCAAGTACTAAACACTTTTGCCCAAATCCCTGGCCAAGAGGAAACTGTGTAGGGCCTCTGGGAACAGGAAGATAAGGGCACTGAAGCTGCAGGAGCCCTGGGGTCTGAACTGTGCCTGGGTCTGAAGGCACCCAGTCAAACAGCTCCCTGCACACAACCTAGTCAAACAGCTCCCTGCACACATATCCCGTGGGAGGGAGAACTAGACTTTCAGAGGGCAGACACACCAGAGAAGCCAGAGGAGAAAACTCTCTACACACATTTCTGACTCTAGAGGAAAATGCCTAGCACAACCTGGGCCACCTGTGCAGAGGGTCCCGGGAGAAGGCGGGGCAGGCCCTTCTGGCTGATGCCCTCACAGAGAGCTGAAACCAAGCCCTTAGGAGCGACTTTAGGCCCTAGACAATTCTGCTCTAAGTGACCTGCCTGGTGGACTAAGACACACAAAGGCCAATTCCTCTGGGACCAGACACTTCCAGTTTCTAGCTGGCGCCTGAACCTCGCTGATCCTGGCCCACAACTCCCTGCTCCCAAACCCCTTGGGAGAGAGAGCTCCTCGCCCAGACTTGTGGACACTCCTGAGACTGCAGGGCAGGAGAGACCCCAAGTACTGCCCACCTTTGCCCACATCCCTGGCCCAAGAGGAAATTGTATAGGACCTCTGGGAACTGGAAGATAGGGGCATTGTAGCTGCAGGAGCCCTGCGGTCTGGATTGTGCCCTGGTCTGCAGGGACCCAGTCAAACAGCACCCTGCACCCACATCCCATAAGAGGGAGAACTATACCTTCAGAGGGACAGACTCACCTGGGAAGCCAGAGGAAACTACACTCTGACCAGATTTCTGACTCTAGAGAAAAACGCCTAGCACCATCTGGGCCCAATATGGACAGGAACCCAGGAGAAGGTGGGGCAGGACCTTGTGGTGGCTGCCCTAAGAAGAAGCTGAAAACAAAGCCTGAGGAGGGAATTCAGGCCCTAGACTAGATGTAAGACCAACTTTTCTGCTCGAAGTGACCTGCCTGGTCAACACGATATGCTGAAAATGCTATACTTTTTTTTTTCCGCTGGATGATTTTGGCTCCTTTATCAAAAATCAAGTGACCATAGGTGTGTGGGTTCATTTCTGGGTCTTGAATTTTATTCCACTGGTCTAACTGCCTGCCTCTGTACCAATACCATACACTTTTTAGCACTATTGCTCCGTAATACTGCTTAAGTTCAGGAATAGTGATTCCCCTGGACGTCCTTTTATTGTTGAAGATAGTTTTAGCTATCCTGGGTTTTTTGTTTTTTCCAGATGAATTTACAAATTGTTCTGTCTAACTCTCTGAAGAATTGAGTTAGAATTTTTAAGGGGATTGCATTGAATCTGTAGATTAATTTTGGTAAAATGGCCATTTTTACTATATTAATTCTGCCAATCCATGAGCATGGGAGATCTTTCCATCTTCTGAGATCTTCTTCAATTTATTTCTTCAGAGGCTTGAAGTTCTTATCATACAGATCTTTCACTTACTTGGTTAAAGTCACACCAAGGTATTTTATAATATTTGGGACTATTATGAAGGGTGTCATTTAACTAATTTCTTTCTCAGCTTGTTACTTTTTTGTGTAGAAGAAGGCTACTGATTTATTTGAGTTAATTTTATACCCAGTAACTTTGCTGAAGGTGTTTATCAGGTATAGTAGTTCTCTGGTGGAACTTTTAGGCTCACTTAAATATTCTATCATATCATCTGCAAATAGTGATATTTTGACTTCTTCTTTTCCAATCTGTATACCTTTGATCTTATTTGTTATCTGATTGCTCTGGCTTGGCCTTCGAGAGCTATATTGAATAAGTAGGGAGAGAGTGGACAGCCTTATCTAGTCCCTGACTTTAGTGGGATTGCTTCAAGTTTCTCTCCATTTATTTCAATATTAGCTACTTGTTTGCTGTATATGGCTTTTACTATCTTTAGGTATGGGCCTTGAATTCCTGTTCTTTCTAGGACTTTTATCATGAAGGGGTGTTGAATTGTGTCAAATGCTTTCTCAACATCTTGTGTTTTTTATCTTTCAGTTTGATTGTTTAGTGGATTATGTTGATGATTTTTCTGTATATTAAACCATTCCTGCATCCCTGGAATGAAGCCTACTTGATGATGATGGATGATTGCTTTGATGTGGTCTTGGATTCAGTTTGCAAAAATTTTATTGAGTATTTTTGCGTCGATATTCATGAGGGAAATTGGTCTGAAGTTCTCTTTCTTTGTTGGGTCTTTGTGTGGTTTAGCTATAGGTGTAATTTTGGCTTCATAGAAGGAATTCGGTAGCACTCCATCTGTTTCAATTTTCTGGAACAGTTTGGATAGTATTGGTATGAGGTTTTCTATGAATGTCTGATAGAATTCTGCACTGAAGCCATCTGGACCTGGGCTCTTTTTGTTTGGGAGACTTCTAATGATTGATTCTGTTTGAATGGTTTATCTGTTCCTGATTTAACTTTAGTACCTGACATCTGTGTAGAAAATTGTACATTTCCTCCAGATTTTCAAGTTTTGTTGAATATAGGCTTTTGTTGTAGGCTCTGATGATTTTTTGAATTTCCTGTGATTCTCTTGTTATGTCTCCCTTTTCATTTCTGATTTTGTTAATTTGGACACACTCTCTGTGTACTCTGGTTAGGCTGGGTAAAGGTTTATCTATCATGTTGATTTTCTCAAAGAACCTCAGCTTTTGGTTCTGTTCATTCTTTGTATAGTCCTTTTTGTTTCTACTTGGTTGATTTCAGTTCTGAGTTTGATTATTTCCTTCCTTCTACTCCTCCTTGGTGTATTTGCTTCTTTTTGTTCTAGAGATTTTAGGTGTGCTCTCAAGCTGCTGATATATGCTCTCTCCTATTTCTTTCTGCAGGCACTCAGAGCTATGTGTTTTCCTCTTAGCACAGCTTTCATTGTGTCCCATAAATGTGGGTATGTTGTACCTTCATTTTCATTAAATTCTAAGAAGTCTTTAATTTCTTTCTTTATTTCTTCCTTGACCAGGCTATCTTTGAGTAGATCATTGTCCAACTTCCATGTATATGTGGGCATTCTTTCCTTATTGTTATTGAAGAACAGCTTTAGCCCGTGGAGGTCTGATAGGATGTATGGTACTATTTCCATCTTTCTGTATCTGTGGAGGCCTGTTTTATGACAGATATATGGTCAATTTTAGAGAAAGTACCATGACGTGGGGAGAAGAAGTTATATCATTTTGTTTTAGGAGAGAATGTCCTATAAATATCTGTTTCATCAATTTGGTTCATGACTTCTCTTAGTCTCTTTATTTCTCTGTTTAATTTCTGTTTCCATGATCTGTCCATTGATGGGAATGGTTTGTTGATATTTCCTACTATTATTGTGTGAGGTGCAATGTGTGCTTTGAGATTTAGTAAGGTTTCTTTTATGTATGTTGGTGACCTAGTGTTTGGAGCATAGATATTTAGGATTGATAGTTCATCTTGGTGGATTTTTCCTTTAATGAATATGAAGTGTCCATCCATATCTTTTTTATGACTTTTGGATGAAAATCGTTTTTATTCGATATTAGAATGGCTACTCAAGCTTTCATATTCAGACCATTTGCTTGCATAGTTGTTTCCCAGCCTTTTACTCTGAGGTGGTGTCTGTCTTTGTCTCTGAGGTGTGTTCCCTGTAGGCAGCAAATGTTGCATCCTCATTGCTTATACAGTTTGTTAATCTGTGTCTTTTTATTGGGGAATTGAGTCCATTGATGTTGAGAGATATTAAGGGATAGTAATTGTTGATTCCTCTTCTATTCGTGTTTGGTTGTGATATTATGTTTGTGTACCTCTCCTCTCTTTGTTTTGTTACAAATTGATTAGTTTCTTGCTTTTGCTTAGGTATACCTTGCCTCCTTGTGTTGAGCTTTACCATTTATTATCCTTTGTAGGGCTAGATTTGCAGAAACATACTGTGCAAATTTGGTTTTGTCATGGAATATCTTGGTTTCTCCACCTATGTTAATTGAGAGTTTTGCTGGATACAGTAACCTGGGCTGGCATTCGTGTTCACTTAGGTTCTGTATGACATCTGTCCAGGATCTTCTGGCTTTCATAGTCTCTGGTGAGAAGTCTGGTGTAATTCTGATTGGTCTGCCTTTATATGTTACTTGACATTTTTCCCTTACTGCAGCACCTGGAAGGGCCTGCCCCAATTCTCTTGGGTCCCTGTGCACAGGGGAGAGAGATGGCGCTAGGCATTTTCCTCTACAGTCAGAAATGTGGGCAGAGAGTAGTCTTCTCTGGCTTCTCAGGTATGTTTGCCTCTCTGAAGGTCTAGCTCTCCTTCCCACGGGATTTGGTGCAGGGAGCTCTTTGACAGGATCTCTGCAGAATGGGCGAAGTCTAGACCACGGAGTTACTGCCGCTTGAGTGCCCCTATCTTCCTGTACCCAGAGGCCCTATACAGTTTCCTCTTGGGCCAGGGATGTTGGCAAAGGTGGGCAGTACTTGCAGTCTCTCCTGCCGTGCAGACTCAGGAGAGCCCACCTCTCTGGGCAAAGAGCTCTCTCTCCCACGGGGTTTGGGAGCAAGGAACTGTGGGCCGGGATATTGATCCATTCTTCTCACTCTTACAAACCTTAAATCCCAGTAGATCAAGTACCCCCACATCAAACCAGATACATTCAAACTAATAGAGAAAAAGTGGGGAAGAATGTAGAACACATGGGCATGGAGAATACTTCCTCAACAAAACACCAATTTCTTATGCTGTAAGATCAAGAATCGACAAATTGGATCTCATAAAACTAAAAAGCTTCTGTAAGGCAAAGGAGATTGTAGTTAGGACAAAATGGCAACCAACAGATTGGGAAAAGATCTTTACCAATCCTACAACTGATAGAGGGTTTATATTCAAAATATAGAAAGAACTCACGAAGTTAGACTGCAGGGAGACAAATAACCCTATTAAAAAATGGTGTTCAGTGGTAAACAAAGAATTCACAGGTGAGGAATTCCAAATGACTGAGAAGCACCTAAATGAATGTTCAACATCTTTAGTCATAAGGGAAATGCAAATCAAAATGACCCTGAAATTCCACCTCACACCACTCAGAATGGCTAAGATCAAAAACTCCTGCTACAGCAGATGCTGGCAAGGATGTAGAGAAAGAGGAAAACTCCTCCACTGTTGGTGGGATTGCAGACTGGCACAATCATTCTGGAAATTAGTCTGGAGGTCCTTAGAAAATTGGATATTGCAGTGCCTGAGGATCCAGCTATACCTCTCTTGGGCATATACCCAAAAGTTGCCCCAACATATAACAAAGAAACATGCTCCACTCTGTTCATAGCAGCCTTATTTATAGTAGCCAGAAGCTGGAAAGAACCCAGATGCTCTTCAATAGAGGAATGGATACACAAAATGTGGTACAGCTAAACAATGGAATACTACTCCGCTATCAAAAACAATAACTTTATGAAATTCATAGGCAAATGGAGGGAACTGGAAAATATCATCCTGATTGAGGTAACTGAGACAGAAAAACACACATGGTATGCACTCATTGATAAGTGGATATTAGCCCAAATGCTCACAATTCCCTTAATCCACAGAACACATGAACCTCAAGAAGGATGACCAAAATGCAGCTGCTTTACTCCTTCTTTAAAAGGGGAAAAGAATCCTTTTGGAAGGGAATAGGGAGGCAAAATTTAGAACAGAGGCTGAAGGAATGACCCTTCAGAGCCTCTCCCACACGTGGCCCATACATATTCAGTCACCAAAGTAGATAAGATGGATGAAGCAAAGAAATGTAGGCTGACATGAACCGGATGTAGATCTCTCCTGAGAGACACAGCCAGAATATGGAAAATACGTATGCTAATGCCAGTAGCAAACCACTGAACTTAGAGCAGGACCCCCTATTTAAGGAATCAGAGAAAAGACTGGAAGAGCTTGAAGTGGCTTGAGACCTCATATGAACAACAATGTCAACCAACCAGAGCTTCCAGTTACCAAGTCACTACCCAAAGACTATACATGAGCCTGGGCTCCAACTGCATAGGTAGCAATGAATAGCCTAGTAAGGGCACCAGTGGAAGTGGAAATCCTTGGTCCTGCCAAGACTGAACCCACAGTGAATGGGATTGTTAGGGGGAAGGCAGTAATTGGGGGAGGATGGTGAGGGGACACCCATAAACGGGGAGGGAGAGGGGTTAGGTGGATGTTGGCCTGGAAACCAGGAAAGGGGGTAGCAATTATTTTGTAAATAAGAAATACCCAATTTAATAAAGATGGAAAAAAAGAGCTATTTAGCAATCCATCCCCATATATCTGATTTCTTAAAATAGTACTCTAACACCCATTTTTTTCTTTCAACCCTCTTCCCTTTCTCTAAGTAAAATAAGAAAGAGAAGAAGAAAGATAGAAATTGCTAAGTCTAAGCTTTCTAGTGTCCTCCCTGCCTAAAATTATGACCACCAATACATAATTTATAAAATAATCATAACCAGACACCCAAACCCAAGGAATCAGAATGCCAAATCTCTGCAACTTCTTCTTGTTGAGTTGGGATGAAAAGAGTTTTAAGAGACAGAGCAGTAAGAAAATTTGAAAAATTGGTTAGACTTAAGAAAGCTAGCTTTTTTTTTTTTTTTTTTTTAGTTTTTGCATGCTTAAAAAGTTCAGGTCTAAACTGAAGTTAACCATCTGGAAACCTGGTGAAACAAAGTCATCAGGAATCAACAGCTATTTTTGAAGCTGATCTAGAATCAAATCATTTGAAACAAAATTAGATGAGGCAGAATCAGATAGGGATAGGGAAGTGGTCATTTCAGCATCCCTGAAAATGAATCTTGTCAGACCTATATCTTGGTCTTTCATTTTGTAATATATGAATCTTATAACAAAATGTCTAGTTATATAAAAATATTTGTATGGATTATACTAGGTGCAGTAAGAATGAAATTTTGTTCCTTGTTTGAGCGGGTGAAAGATAACTGTCTTTTCTATGATCAATAACTTACAATAATTATAGTCAAAAGTTTCATCAATAAGCTATTGTAAGAAATCTTCATTTATGCCTTGTGATGTCACAATGAATTTAAGGATTTCATAACTAACAAGACTGGGTAATTTTAATTGAAGTTTTGGTTAGAAACATTTTTATGTCTAAGTCACTTGTAAGGCTGTTCTGATGTAGAGGGATCATCAAATCATGTTACTTGCCTATTTCTTTTCCTCTCTGAGTCCATATCTTCAGGTGGTTTTCAAGACATTTTTCTTTTCCTATTAACATTAATAATAGCCCTTTCTATCAAAATTGCATGTCCATAGGCTAGCAACCCAAAATCTTGAAATTATGCAACCTCCTTCTTCTTAGGGACTGTTTTATTCTGATCTTTTTCCTAGGGATTAGTAATATAGTTAATACCATCAAAAGTATAACCACCTCCATTTTCATAATTAAAATAATTCAAAACACTTAAAACAATTTCTTTCAATTATTATTTGTTGAGATAAGGTTTCTTTCTATCTCCATGCCTTTGCTTCCTACATTTGATACTAAAAGCATGGATTTCTCTTTTCTTCCATGTATATTTAAAAACATACAATTACCACTATTTCTATCTTCTATCCTCAAACTAATGTTGTTTCCCTTTATACCTGCCTTCTATGGATATTACTATCTCCTTAAATTCACTTATAACAATTATTAAAAATACTTAAAGCAATCCACACAATTTCTTCTTTCTACCCTCCAAAAAATGTAATTTTCTTTTATTCTTTACTCTTATGGAGATTTATATTTTTATTATTATTTGTTGAGATAGGGTTTCACTTTAGTTCCATGTCTTTTTCTCCTACAGTTGAGATCAAAGTCCTAGATTTCTTTATTTTTCCATTTATACTTAAAATCTCTTAAAAATTACATGGTATTTCTCCTTTCTACACTTAAAACAATGTAATTTTCCTTTACATTCCTCCCTTCTACTGAGCTTAGTATCTATGAATACATAATTATATTCCCTTTTTATTTAAATAATTTGGATTAACATTGTTTACTATGTATTTAAGATTAATTAAATTATCTTATATATTTTTGTATCATCCTACTCTCAGGTTTATCTTTTTATCTCTGAAGAAATGTAATTTTCCTTTATTCCTGTCTTATTTATTCCTGTTCTCTATATCCTGTCTTTTCCCTGTAGGAAAAAACAAGTTCTTTGTAGCCAGTCTTATCCCAGTAGAAACTCTCATCATCTGCAGCTTAAACTCTCATCAAAGGAACAAATTCTCCCTACCTCCTAATCCTAAAAGAACAGTATGTGTTTTTCATTGCAATCTCAGGGTCATGACTCCACACTGGGTGTCATCTGAAACATTATTCATAAATCCCAGCAGTGGGGTTTTGTCTGTTCCAATGGTTAATGTTGCTGAACAAAAGACACAAACTTGATATTTTAATTTACCTTAAACAGCACAATATCACAACCACTGCCTAACCTCCATGCTGTTAGAATCTATGTACCAACAATAATCTAGAGTTACTACTTACTAATTCTACCTTCTATCTTGGCTGCTCCTGACACAGTTGAGAAGCCCTCTGGGCTACCTCTCTTGATTCCTCCACATGGTGCCTCTGCGTCATTGTTCTATACACTCTCATAACATGACACCTATCCTCTTCTCTGTGTACTCTCCTACTGGTTGCTCTCTCCTTCTACTGGTCCCAAGCCCAAGCCTGGGAAATCAATAAACTCCACCTCTTTCTGTTCTCCCGAGGTATTAGCTGTTGACATCTTTATTTCCTAATCAGGAACAAGTAATGGGCAGGTTTTCAGAAGCTATGTATAGACTTCATACAGATTTTGGGAAACATATTTAATATTCATAATACAAACAGGTAGAGAGGTGAATCAAAGCATGTAATAAATGAATAAATGACAGAAATTACTGGCATTAGTTTTCAGAAGCATCAAGCTAATATCACAGGGCAAGCCATTGCTAGAAGTCATAGAAATAAAAATGCTTGATGTTTTAATTGTGGTGATTTTCACCAATTCCAAAGAAATGGTAGGGCTGGAAGATAGAAAGTACATTGTTCTAAAGAATATGTATTTATAGAAGAGAACAAGGAGGTACTGGGTGATATGAGCCACAAAGATTTCGTGGGTATTATAACTGCTGTGGAAAGGGCAAACCTTGGTCAAAGAATTGTCAATCTGAGAGCTACATATAAGGTAACCTCTTGCACTCAGAAAATGAACAGAGGAGACAAAAACCAAGCCAAACCAAACCAAGAACAACAACAGCAGCAGCAGCAGCATCAACAACAACAACAAGAACAAGAAAAACAACAACACAACACCCTGATCTGATCATATACATGCTACAGAAGAAGTGCAAGTTTGGAACTAGTCACAGATATGCCTCTTTTGCTATCTCCTAATGATAAATGTTACAAGTTAACAACTGGTACATATGGTCATTTACCCTTGTGAGCAGTGGGAATAATCTTGGGAAGAAGTAGACTAACTTCTCAGGGATTTATTGGACATCCTGAATAGTAGATTGAGATAACAAGAAGAAATTAGAACCATGGCCCATGTGAAAAAGGAGATGCAAATTAAAGCAATGGAAAGAATTAGTCAACTGTTGTTGTTTTCATACATTAAGGGTAAGGGTTCTCCAGCAGAAATGACAGTAGTTTTGGTGAGTATAGAAAATGTGTGTTTTAGCAAACAATGTTTAATGATCAGATACCAAAATTAATATTGCAAATGAATGGGTCTGACATTGATGATTTGGTAGCTATGGGATCTGTTGTTAGTATGCTTTGCTAAAAGTCTTGGAATCCAGATTCACTATTTCTAAAGATTTATACACAGTTCATAGGAATTATTAAAATTCAGGAATAAGACAGTTCCCAATGGATTAACCGTAGGGACAAGAAGGGCAAACAGGGAAATTGAGACATTATGTGATATAAATTCATAGGCAAGGAATCTTTTACAACAGTGGTGGAGGAAAATCAATATTCCTTCAATTCAAATGACAGCAAATGAGGAAATTAAGGATGATGCTTCTGGGGAAGGTCTTGATATTGGTAATCCATAATATCATAAGCTATTTCCATGATTCAAAGTAGGATATCACAGAAATTTAATTCCAAATTAAAAAAGGAAAAGGCCACTGCTGATATACCAATGTCCTTGCCTCTAAAATAGTTTTCAAACAGACCTGTATGGCAAGAGCAGCAGACCATAACAAAGTAAAAAGTACAGGAACTTTAACACCTTGTACAGAAACAGCTGCAGGCTAAATATATAGAAGAATCTACCAGTTCATGAAATTCCACTGTGTTTGTTATTTAAAAATAAAGCAATTGTGAAAATGGAATGAATTTAAGAGTAGTTAACAAAATAATTCAACCAATGAGCCCTTTACAGACCAGACTTTATCATCTTTGTTACAGAGATCATTTTCCATAATAATAAATTATTTGAAAGATTGCTTTTCACCAGACCCTTGCATGAACAGGTTAGGAAAGGTTTGCTTTCTCAGTTCCAACTTTGAATAGTAGTTATCCACTAAAGAGATGCTATAGGCAGATACTTCTACAGGAAATGTTAATTAGTCCAACTTTATGTCAGTATTTTGTGAAACAACTATTAGAAATGATTGATAACCAATCTCCTTAATCTATCATTTATCATGGATAACTTTCTGATGGCTGATTTTGACAAAGATCTTTTAGAATATTTAGGGTAACACAAAGGATTCTGCCAAGCTGGTGGTTACAGATGGCCCCAGAAATAATGTGCAAAGAGGAGATTCACTTAGTTATTTGGGTAATAAAATCAATCAACAAAAATTCAACCAATTTTAAGATATAAATCTATAGGGAGAAGTTTTTAAAATTTAGTGGAAAATATTAACTGGATGAGAACTATAATTGGATTAAACACATCTCAGTTAAATGATGTTTTTCAAATATTATAAAGAGATTCAGATTTAAGCACTCCAAGTTGTATAACAGCTGAAGAAAAAAAAAGGATAAACTCTTGTAAAACAATAACTGCAAGAGGCATATGTGGATTGAATTGATCCTAAACTTGCTTATGTTTTCATCATTTTGCTTATAGTTCATTTTCCCTACTGGGTTCATTATGCAAAGAATATTAGTGTTATGGAATAGATTTCCTTAGTTGACAAAGAAAGTAAAAAAATGAGGACATGTGTAGAAAAGATTTCTGAGTTAACAATAAAGGGTAGAATGATTTCACCAATTATCAGGAATAGATCTGGTCAAAATTTGAGTATCTCATATAAATGTTGAAATTATTCATTATGAGAAATCATTGAAGATTGGCAAAAAGATTGCAGTAATTATTTGGATGAAAGCAATAACAAATATCCAAAAGGAAAATATATGCAGTTTATAAAAGAAATAATTGGATTCTTCCACATATCATAACAAGAACACCATTTTCAGAGGCACCAAGATTCTATGTGGATCCAAACAAGATTTGGGAGGCAGGTTAAGACAACATAATAAAAGTGTTCAAAACTCCTTACAGTTCAGTTCAAAAGTCAGAATTGTATACAAGTCTTATGAATATTATTAGATTATTCTTAATCTCTTAACATAATGATTCATGACTCATTCTTTATATGTGGAAGGAATTGCTTTGTATACAGAAACTGCTAACTCATATCTGATAACTCAGAAATAAAATTATTGTTCATAAAATTGCAATGGGCTATCAGAAGTAGAAATCATCTATTATATATGACTCATATTCAGTCTCGTATTGTAAGGTCCATTATGTCAAGAAAATAAAAAAAATTGATCAATTATATTAGAAAATATGTTAGAAAGCCTCAGAATTTCATGAAAAAAATATTAATGGGAAAAGTTTAAAGAGAAACTCAATCACATTAACAAACCAAAGAAATCGATGATGATGATGATGATGATGATGATGATGATGGTGGTGGTGGTGGTGGTGGTGGTGGTGGTGGTGATGGTGATAATAAAATGTCCTACTTGCTTTCTTTACAACTGAACTTTGGTTACCTGCTGGTAGTAACCCATGGGGGGAAAATGGAATATGGCAGATGGATGCTTTATATTTTGTAGAATTTGAAAATCAAAGGAATATACACCCTACCACTTACATGTACTCAGGGTTTCTGGGGGCAACTGTTTTAAGTTCTGAAAAGGTTGATTGTGTTACAACAAACTTATTGGAAAACATGATTATTATGGGGATACCAGTGAAATTAAAAATTTATAATGCTCCCACATATGCTTCCATTAAAATGAAACAATCTCTTACATATTAACTTATATATCATGTTACTAGTATACCATATGATCCCATAGGACAAGGAGTTATAGAAAGGGCCAACTGTATCTTAAAGATATGCTTTTAAAGAGAGGAGACAAAAAATCTCTCTGGGACAGATTAAGTAATGCATTGTTAACTCTAAAATTCTCTAATATTGGTGAAAAGAAGTAATAGCAACTGAGAATTACTGGGTTATTGAAAAAGCAGAGGAAATAGGCCAACCAATATTCTACAAGGATATGTTGACTTCAGTAGGGAAACCTGCACTAGTTCTCAGATGCAGATGTGGTTGTAATTATGCCTTTTTATCCACAGGGAAAGAGAAAATATAGTTACCACAAAAACTTACCCAGATTAAACATGATCAGGGAAAACCGCCTAACAGCTGATACATGAATTTTTCAAAAAGCCTGAATGATTCACTCTCACAGATTGTCCATTTACTGATTTATCCTAAATTTGCAGGCACATCAACTTCTAAAGTGCTACCCCAAATGGTCAATCACACTAAAAGTGGTCAACACAGACTAGACAGACAACCAATAGACTGGACCGACACCACAGAGACTAGGCAGAAGATAAAATAACACATAGACTGGATAAAAACAGAGACTGGGCAACAAATGCTACAGGTAGATTTTTCTTTTTTGGGGGGGGGAGGCGTGTTTTTTGTTTTGTTTTGTTTTCAGATTAAGCATATTTTTCCCTTGGACTCCAAGCAGAAATTCTTCAGCCCATTTCACCATGAAGGAATTATATGAGGCCTTTTGTCCTGTCCCTTAGTTGGGAGGGGTAGTTTTGGTTGTTAGATGGATTCTGTTTATTTGTAGGCTGGTAGGTTTAAATTGCTACGTATTGATAGAAATTTGTTTTATTTGAATTACTGTTTTCCAATAAAAATTTAGGATTATTTTCTTTTAATTATTGTATACTAACCAAATTTTAGGTTTATTTTATTTGAATTATTATAAACTGAGAAGAATTAGGTCCTTGTGTTATCATATTAATGATTATTAATTTCATATTTTATAATATCTTGTTCATGTGCATTTTTATATATTTTTTCTCCTTTACAATATTTTATTAAAACCCTATTGATGGGATTGGGGATTTAGCTCAGTGGTAGAGCTCCTGCCTAGGAAGCGCAAGGCCCTGGGTTCGGTCGCAGCTCCGGAAAAAAAAACAAAAACAAAACACCCTACTGATATTAACTTGAATATTTTAAATATGAATTACAAGCCTCTACACAACACAATTACATGTAACCTAGTCATACGGTTTTTACGTGTAACTGTGTTTCATATTGTTAAATCTGCCTAGTACATTTCAGTTTCTACTTTAAATAGTCTATACATGATCCATAATTGATGCCCTACTTGATTTCCCTTGTTTACCATGTGTAGCAGATTTAAAATTCCATATTTTGTCTCCACATTGCTTTCTACTTGTGGAATATTTCACAAGTTCATCTTGACTCTTTCCTCTATCTTTTCTTAAAGAATATGATCTTAGTCTAGCTACAATTTTCAGTGCTCCCAGGAATTCTATGACATTTCACTAATATTTCAAGCCATAAAATGTGTTCTGACACTGTTATACTTCATCAAAAAATCCAATATTTCATAAAAGGTAGTAAATCATACTAGTTACAAGTGCAGTTTATGAACCAGGGTATGTCACCTCCAGGTTTCTAACAGGGTGTCAATACCAGATCTATGACTTAAGAGGTGGGTGTTACTTGAAAAGTAACAACTCTGCTGGACAAAGATTTCTTATCTATTTCATAGAAATTCCACAGCAAGCACATAAATGTTTTATATAGAATTTATTAATTTTGGATATATAAACTATTATATATCAAAATTTGCTTCAATTGTTTTTAGGTATCCTAAAAATGTTATAATAGAATTCTATTATTGTTCATACCACCACATAATTCATGAACTTTTATTTTGTTGTAGACAAATTCAACAAATTTCCACAAACAAATAAATATCATATATTAGGTAGTTCTTTCATGTAATAGTTGGCTTAGGAATACAATGACCATGGCTACAATGATAAAGGTTAACTATAGCAACAATATACAAAATTCTAACTTCTTGTTAAAGGATTTTAGTCTCTGGAGAGCAGCATTATACAAAAGATACAGGATTAAACTTAGTTCCTGATACAAAGGCAGTGCTACATTAATGATAATGGCAGAAATTCTTGTATTCTATGTCAGCTCTTTAAATGCAAATGTGATTTCACTAGAGAGGATGGTTAGTCTGAATATGTACATTCTTCTGCCCTATTTCCTGACTTTCACAATTAAATAAAAATAATCTTTGTATTGAAGATGAAGTACAGAATCTATGTTCATAAACCTGATATTCCACATTTGATCAAGTACAAAAATTTTGTACTTATTGTTTTAATTTATGTAATATAGTATTTATAGAAATAAACGAAAGTTTGTAGTGAGCATTATCTTGAAGAAGATGGCCTTTTGAAATCTTACTTATGATTAAATCTAGTTTGTAAACAATTAAAGAACAGGAATATTTCATGTATGCTAGTGTAGACTCAAAATCAGCCACCTACTTAAGACTATTGAACCCATTTTTATGATACACGACCCTCAGCATTAAGAGGAAAAAATGAGTTTTTATTTTAGCCGTTCTGAATGGTGTGAGGTGAAGTCTCAGGGTTGTTTCGATTTGCATTTCCCTGATGACTAAGGATGTTGAACATTCCTTTAGGTGCTTTTCAGCCATTTGGTATTCCTAAGATGAGAACATTTTGTTTAGCTCTGCACCTCAATTTTAGTAGGATTATTTGATTCTCTGGAGTCTACCTTCTTGAGTTCTTCATATATATTAAATATTAGCCCTCTATCAGATTTGGTATTGGTAAAGTCTTTTCCCAATCGGTTGGTTGCCATTTTTCTCCTGTTGACCATGTTGTTTGCCTTACAGAAGCTTTGCAATTTTATGTGATGCTGTTGGTCAACTCTTGATCTTAGAGCATAAGCCATTGGTGTTCTATTCAGGAAATTTTCTCCTGTATATGTGTGTTCCAGGCTCTTCCCCACTTTCTCTTCTGTTAGTTTCTGTGTATCTGGTTTTATGTGAAGGACTTTGATCCACTTGGACTTGAGCTTTATACAATGTGGTAAGAATAGATCAATTTGCATTCTTCTACATGCAGACCTCCAGTTGAACCAGCACCATTTGTTGAAACTGCTGTCTTTTTTCAACTGGAGGATTTTAGCTCCTCTGTCGAAGATCGAGTGACCATAGGTGCTGCACCCAACCTCGACTAGCAAGGAAGACATGACCACAGGAGATCTTCTTCAAGCAGTTTTACTCAGGAACCTTGATACAATCTTCTGACCTCTATCTCTTCTGAATCTCTCTCTCTCTCTCCGGAGAACACCCTGCACCACACTTAAATAGCTAGCACTGGCCAGTTCTAACAAGCCACGTGGGTCATGTAGATAGGCTGTCACTATGCGGAAGCTAGCAGGCCAGGCAGACATAGCCAAATAAGGACTTGTATACTGCAAGGAGCGCTCACCATTGGAAGGGTGGAAGGTGGAAACCAGTGCCATCTTTGAGGCGCGGCACATCACAGCTCTCTACATATAGGTGTGTGGGTTCATTTCTGGGTTTTCAATTCTATTACATCGATCTACCTGCCTGTCTCTGTTCCAATACTGTGCAGTTTTTATTATAATTTCTGTCATACAGCTTGAAGTCAGGGATGATAATTACCCCAGAATTTCTTTTATTGTTGAGAATAGTTTTCACTATCCTGGATTTTTTGCTTTTCCAAATTAATCTGCAACTTGCTCTAATTATATGAAGAATTGAGTTGGAATTTTGATGGGGATTGTATTGAATCTGATTCTTTCCTCAAGATGACCATTTTTACTATATTATTCTTGCCAATCCAAGAGCATGGGAAATCTTTCCATCTTCTGAGATCTTCTTAGATTTCTTTCTTCAGAGACTTAAAGTTCTTGTCATACAGATCATTCATGTCCTTGGTTAGAGTCACATCAAGGTATATTATATTATTTGTGGCAAATGTGAATGGTGTCATTTCCCTAATTTCTTTCTCAGACTGTTTATCCATTGAATAGAGGAAGTTTACTAATTTGTTTGAGATAATGTTATATCCACCCCCTTTGCTGATGTTCTTTATCAGACTTAGTAGTTTTCTGGTGGAATTTTTGGGTCACTTAATACTATCATATCATCTGCAAATAGTTATATTTTGACTTCTTCCTTTCTAATTTATATCCCTTTGGCCTCTTTTTATTATCTAATTCCTCTGGCTAGGACTGTAAGTACTATATTAAATTGGTAGGGAGAGAGTGGGCAGCCTTATCTAGTTCCTGATTTTAGTGGGATTCCTTCAAGTTTCTATCCATTTAGCTTGATGTTTGATACTGGTTTGCTGTTTAATGATTTTACTGTGTTTAGGTATGAGCCTCGAATTCCTGCTTTTTCCAAGACTTTTATCATGAACGGATGTTGAATTTTGTCAAGTGCTTTCTCCACATCTAATGAGATGATTATGTGGTTTTGTTCCTTGAGTTTGTTTATATAGTGGATTACATTGATGGATTTCCATATATTGGACCATCATTGCATCTCAGGGATGAATCCTCCCTGATTATGATGAAAGTAGAAAATTGGTCATAGTACTAACTGATGACCCAGCAATACCACCCCTGGGCATATACTCAAAAGATGCTCTAATATACAACAAGGACACATGCTCCACTATGTTCATAGCAGCCTTGTTTATAATAGCCAGAAATTGGAATGCTCCCAGATGTCCTTCAACAGAGGAATGGATATAGAAGATGGTACATTTACACAATAGAGTACTACCTAGCTATTAAAAACAATGACTTTATGAATTTCTTAGGCAAATGGATGGAACTAGAAAATATCCTCCTGAGAGAGGTAACCCAGACACAAAAGAACACAGATGGTATGCACTCACTGATAGGTGGATATTAGCCCAATAGCTTGGAATATCTAAGAAAAAATGTTTAGATCATATGAGTTCCAAGAAGAAGTAACAGAAAAATATGGATGTTTCATTCATTATTAGAAGTGAGAATAAAATGCTCATTGGAGAAAATAGAGGGACAAAGAGTGGACCAAGGCCTGAAGAAAAGGTCACCCAGAGAATGGGAATCTATCCCATTTGCTGCCACCAAATCCAGTCACTATTGCTGATGCCAAGAAGTGCTTGCTGACAGAATCCAGATATGGGTGTCTCCTGAGAGGCTCTACCATACCCCTACTGATACTGATGAGGATGGTTGCAGCTAACCATTGGACTGAACAAGGGGACCCGCATGGAGGATTAGAGAAAAGACTGAAGGAGCTGAAGATTTGCAACACCATAGGAAGAACAACAATATCACCAACCAAAACCCACCAAAGCTCCCAGGAACTAAACCATCAACCAGTGAGTACACAGGGAAGGACCCATGACTCCAGCCACATATGTGACAGATGACAGCAGTTTCCAGAATCGATAGGTGGAAAAACCCTTGGAAATGTGAAGACTTGTTTCTCCAATGTAAGATAATGCCAGGGCATTAAGTATGGAGTGGGTGTGTGTGAATGGGAGCATCCTCATAGAAGCAGGGGGAGGGCGAAAAGTGGTATAGGAGAGGGGGAAAGGGGATAACATTTGAAATGTAAATACACAAACTATTCAAAATTAAATTATATAAAAAGATGGGACAATGAGACAAATAGTGTCTCAGTACTTGTGAGCAAGTATAAATTTGGAAGAGAATCTTTTTTGTGATAAAGATTCTTTGGATAAAGATGAAGTCAGGACTGGAATTAATTAAATAAGTTAGCTTTTCCTTGGTGTCTACATAAAACTTTTTAGGATAAATTTAAGCTACACATGTGTCTTAAAATAAAATAATAAATTAGACTTCCTTCTGTTTCTATTTTACAGAATAACTTGTGGAGTATTAGCTCTCCTTTTTAAGATTAAAATAGTAATATGTCTATTCTACTGAAATCAATCTACAGATTCAATGCAATCCCTGTTAATATAATAACAAAATTCTTTGAAGACATGGTAAGAGCAATTCTCAGTTTCATTTGGAAAAACAAAAAACCCAGGATAGCAAATGAACTCTTAACAATAAAAGAAGTGCTGGGGGAATCACCATCTCTGACCTCAAGCTATATTACAGAACAGTTGTGATAAAAACTGCATGGTAGTATTACAGAAACAAACAGATTGATCAATGGAACAGAATCGATAACCCAGAAAAAAAAACCTACATAATTACAGATTATTGATCCTGGGAAACAAGCAAAAATAAACAAAGAACAAAAGAATGCATCTTCAATAAATGGTTCTGCTCTAACTGGCAATCAGTATGAAGAAAAATGAAACTAAATCCATATTTATCTCCTTGCACAAAGCTCAATTACAAGTGCACGAAAGACCTCAACATAGAACAAGATACATTGAATCTAATGAAAGAGAAAGTGGGAAAGAACCACAAACTCATTTGCATGGTGGAAAATTTTCTAAAAAAAATCTCCAGTGGTTAATGCTCTAAGATCAAAAATTAAAAAATGGGACCTTATGAAGCTGAAAAGTTTCTGTAAGGCAAAGGACATGGTCAATAGGACAAATCAACAACCTACAAACTGGGAAAATATCTTCACTAACCTCACAACTGATCCAGGGCTAATATCCAATATATATAAAGAATTCAAGAAACTTACCTCCAAAAAAAAAAAAAAAAAACCCACCACCACCAACAACAACAACTACAAAAACAACAACATCAAAAACTCTAAAACACCAAATTGAAAAGTATAGAGGTAAAAGAATATACAGCAGAAGAATCTCAAATGGCAGAGAAACACTTAAAGAAATGTTCAAAGCCCTTAGTCATCAGAAAGCAATCACCAGGGGAGAGGATTTGGAGAGGGGAGGGCCCTGTGTGAGTATAGGTAGGGGGATTAAAAAAGTGAAACATGGTCAGGTATTGGGGGAGAGAAACAGGAGTGAAGCCCTGAGGGCCAGCAGAAAGATAAATACTGGCAACTTTGGTAGGTCTGAGGTGGGGGGAACACTCTAGAACATACCAGAGACCTGAGAGGTAAGAGACATTCAGGATTCACAGGACCTTAGGTGAAATGCTCAATAATGGGGAGAGGGAACTTGTAGAGTCCACGTCCAATAGAAAGACAAAGTATCAAGTGGGATTGCCATCCTACAGTCTAAAATCTCTGGCCCAGACTTTTTCCTGTCTAAAGGAACTGTAGAGACAAAAATGGAGAAGAGACTAAAGAAAGGAGGTCCAGTGACAGGGCCAAATTGGTATCCACCCCACAGTTTGACACTATTACTGATGCTATGACGTACTTACAGACAGGGGCCTAGAACAGTGCAACTCTGAAAGATGCAACAAACATTTGAAAGAGTCAGATTAGATACTTAACCCAAACAATACACAGAAGCCAAGGATCACTGGGGTTGAATTAGGGAAACGCTGGAAGAAGATACAGTGGAGGGTCATCCCATAGGAAGACCAGCAGTCTTAACTAACCTGAACCCCCGAGATCTCTCAGACACAGCCTCCAACCAGGAATCATATACAATCTGCTAAGAGGCCCTGACATATGTTCAGCAGAAGACTGCCTGGTGTTGGTGGCCTCAGTGAAACTAGTCACCTAACCCTCGAGAGACTTGAGATTCCAAAGAGTGTCAAGGCGTGGGGACCTCAAGTGGAGGGTTAGGAGTGGTGGGGACATCCTTTTGGAGATGAGGAAGGAGGAATGATCTGAGTGGGATGAGGAAATGTCCAAAGGCAGACAAGAAGAAGGATAAGGACTGAACTGTAAAAAATGATTATAGATAATTAAAAAAAAAATAAAGCAAAATAAAACAAAAATACTAAAACTATTCATAGTAAAATGAGTGAAGAGCTAATATAATATTTACGTGCTTTGTATTTGTAACATCTTATACCCATGTAAATTTACTTTTAGCTGCGTCAGAACTCACGCTGATCTCACAGTCATTTATATAGATGTAGAGAGTGTTTGAAACTTAGTTAACTGTCTTATATTATGTATCCTTAGTTGCATAGTATAACAATTTCTTCTAATTAAATTAGTTTTGAGAATTCTACACAGGAATACTGTGTTTACATCATTTATCCCCCTCCCCTTTTCCCTTCAGCCCTCTATACTCCCTAGTCAATCATGGTACACACACAAAGAGTGAGTACGAGGGAAAGGAGAACTATGTGTATTTTAAAATAAGTTTACAAATTAATGTTTCCCATGTCTTTTTAAAATTCCTTTGTGTTACTTTCCACTTTTTTATCCTTCATTTTCTCTCTCTGTATTACCCTTCCTTTATCCTTCCCAATTTCCCCTCCCAGTTTTCCATTTTTCCCTTGCATAACACCTGCCTCAAGACCTTATTTTTGTTCACTCCCTTTCTATATTTCTGGCTTTTCCAGCTGCCTTATGATACAAGCTCTAATGCAAAAACTCAAATATGGAACCAATTTAAGATAGAACTGGTGGCTTCTGTTTTCCGCATATTATTCAGTGTAAGTTTCAGCACCATAAATTTGCCTGTAAATCAGATTTCATTTTTTCTACATATTTGAAAAAATAGTATTATGCATTTACTCCATAATTTTATTTTCTATTCTTCAGCTGAAGTACATTTAGCTCACTTCAATTTCCTAGCTATTGTGAATAAAGTAGCAAGGAACTTTGTTGAACAATCACCTTTACTTGCAGGACATTTGTCCATGGGATATATGGTAAGGAGTAATATATATATGAATCATATGACACATCAATTTTAACTTCTTGAGAATTCTGTTCATTGATTTACTTAGTTGCTGATCCAAGTTGCAATTTCTTTAACAGGATTTTTATTTTATTTTACATAGAGTAAGTACCTATCCATCCCTCACATTCCTGAATATTTTTCAATGTTTACTAACATTGTGCTGAAGGGTTTTCTAGTCCTTGTAATATCAAGACTTATACATCTTGTAAAGAATGTACAATCTTATTCAGTCATGATATACATAATATTTGCATTGACTTTAATGTCAATAATTTAACAATACACATATCATGTTTGTATGTTTTTCTACTCCAAAATGAACAAAAGCAATATGTGTAATCACCAATGAAGCTCAGAAATAGGTAAAATGCAAAATGTCATAAGATAAATCTTGGGAATTAATGTTATACAGAACATTTTTTAATGCAGTATGAAGGATTATTGAAAGAATAAAAGCAAAATAAATCATTATTTCTCTTACAGAAAGTGTGATTTGTCATCTTGACTGAATTTGTAATCAACTGTAAGACACACATCTATGTGTGGGCCCAAGTGTGTGGGCATGTGTATATTTGTGTGTGTGTGTGTGTGTGTGTGTGTGTGTGTGTGTGTGTGTGTTTGTATGTCTGTGTCTGTGTCTATGTCTATCTGTCTGTGTCTGCATCTCTGTCTTTTTATGTTTCCTGACAGTATACTGCAAATGAATGGGAAGAAGACTTCGATAAGAATGATCATTTGTTTTATTGAGTATTTATTATTTTACATTTCAAATGTTATTCCCTTTCCTGTTTTCCCATCCATAAACTCCCTATCCCACACCCCTCCCTCTTCTTCTATAAGGATGTTCTCCACCCTACCTCCAACTCCTTCCCTCCCCTGCCCATCCTGACATTCCCCTACATTGGGGGATTCCAATCTATACAGGAACAACTGCTTCTCCTTCCATTGGTGCCCAGAGGCCTTCCTCTGCAACATATGCAGCTGGAGCCGTGGGCCATTCCAAGTATAGTCTTTGGGTAGTGGTTTAGTCACTGGGAGCTCTGGTTGGTTGGCATTGTTGTTGTTATGGGGTTGCAAGCCCCTTCAGCTCTTTCAATCCTTTCTCTAATTCCTCACACAGGGATCCCATTCTCAGTTCAATGATTTGCTGCTGTAGCATTTGCCTCTGTATTTGACAAGCTCTGACTGTGTCTCTCAGGAGAAATATATATCAGGCTCCTGTCTACATGCACTTCTTAGCTTCATCAATCTTATTTATATGCCACATGTGAGGCAGGCTCTGCATGTTCCTTCAGTTTCTGCTCCAAACTTCGCCCTTCCAACGAATATTTTTGTTTCCTTTTTTAAGAAGGATTGAAACATGCGCACTTTGGTTTCTTTCTTCTTGAGCTTCGTGTGGTCTGTCCATTGTATCTTGGGTAATTCAAGCATTTGGGCTAATATCCACTTATCAGTGAATGCATACCATGGGTGTTTTTCTGTGATGAGGTTACCTCACTCAGGATGATATTTTTTAGTTCGATCCATTTGCCTATGAAATTCATGAAGTTATTGTTGTTGATAGCTGAATAGTACTTCACTGTGTAGATGTACAACATTTTCTGAATTCATTCCTATGTTGAAGGGCATCTGGGTTCTTTTCAGCTTCTGGCTATTATAGATAAGGCTGCTATGAAGGAACATAGTGGAACATGTGTCTTTGTTGTATGTTGGAATATCTTTTGGGTATGTGTTCAGGTGAGGTATAGCTGGGTCCTCAGGCAGTGCAATGTTCAATTTTCTGAGGAACCTCCAGGCTGATTTCCAGGTATTTGTACCAGTTTATAGTCCCACCAAGAGTGAAGGGGTGTTC
Organism: Rattus rattus; assembly: GCF_011064425.1. Lineage (NCBI taxonomy): Eukaryota > Metazoa > Chordata > Mammalia > Rodentia > Muridae > Rattus > Rattus rattus. Next base: position 208,591,363 of record NC_046156.1, on the reverse strand, counting down.
CTCTTTGCTCACATCCTTGCCATCATTTGTTGTACCTGAGTTTTTGATCTTAGCTCTTCTGACTGATGTGAGGTAGAAACTCAGGATTGTTTTGTTTTGCATTTCCCCGATGACTAAGGATGTTGGACATTTCTTTAGATACTTCTGAGCCATTTGATATTCCTCAGCTGAGAATTCTTTGTTTAGCTTTTTGCCCCATTTTTAATAGGGATATTTGTCTCTTGGAGTCTAACTTCTTGAGTTCTTTGTATAATTTGAATATTAGCTCTCTCAGATGTGGAATTTGTAAAGATATTTCCCCATCTGCTAGTTGCCATTTTTTTTCCTAATGACAGTGCCCTTTGCCTTACAGAAGCTTTGCAGTTTTATGATGCCTATTTGTCTATTCTTGATCTTAGAGCATAACCCATTGGTGTTTTGTTCAAGAAAACTTCCTCAGTGACTATGTGTTCAAAACACTTCCTCAGTGTTTCTCATATTAGTTTGAGTTTATCTGGTTTGACGTGGAGGTCCTTGATCTACTTGGACTTAAGCATTGTACAGGGTGATAAGTATGGGTCAATTTGCATTCTTCTACATGTTGACCTCCAGTTGAAACCACACTATTTGTTGAAAATGCTTTGTCCAATATCAAGTGACCATAGGTGTGTGGGTTCATTTCTGAGTCTTCAATTCTATTCCAGTGATCTACCTGCCTGTGTCTGTACGAATACCATACAGTTTTTATCACTATTTCTCTGTAATACTGCTTGAGGTTAGGGAAGGTGATTCCTCCAAATGTTGTTTTATCATTGAGTATCATTTTTGAAAATAACAGGGAGCAACAATCTCTATTCCTTAATATCTCATAAGTGGACTCAATTCCCAATAAAAAGACCTAGAGTAACAGACTGGATACATAGAGAAGACCTAGCATATTGCTGCATACATGAAACACATCTCAGAGACAAAGACAGCCACTACCTTAGTTTAAAGTCTGGAAAACATCTTTCCAAGCAAATGGTTCAAAGAAACAAACTTCAGTAGAAATTCTAATATCTAATAAAATTGACTTTCAACTGAAAGTCATAAAAAAAGATAAGAAAGGACACTTCGTATTCATCAAAGCAAAAATCCACCAATATGAACCCGCAATCCTAAATATCTATGCTCCAAATGCAAGGGCAACTACATTCATAGAAGAAATTTTCCTAATCCTCAAAGCACATATTGCACCTCACATATCCCAACTCTATGTATTAACCATTTGATGTCTTAAAATTTTTCCTTATGGTCTGTGAATTGTAACTTGGGCACTTTGAGCTTTTTGGCTAATTATCCATTTATCACTGAGTATATCCCAGTGTGTTCTTTTGTGACTGGGTTACCTCACTCAGGATGATATATTCTAGTTCCATCAACTTGCCTATGAATTTGATGGAGTCATTTTTTTAATAGCTTATTAGTACTCCACTGTGTAAATGTCCCACATTTTCTGTATCTATTCCTCCATTGAAGGACATCTGGGCCCTTTCCAGCTTCTGACTATTATAAATAAGGCTTCTATGAAAATAGTGGAGAATGTATCCTTTTTATATGTTGAAGAATCATTTGGGTGTATGTCTAGGAGTGGTATACTTGGAACCTCTGGTAAATAATATGTACACTGTTCTGAGGAATCTCTGTACTGATTTCCACAGTGGTGGTACCAGCTTGCAATCCCAACAAAATGGAGAAGTATACCCCTTTCTCCACATCCTTGACAGCATCTGCTGTCAACTGAGTTTTATATCTCAGCCATTCTAACTGGTGTGAGGTGGAATCTCAGGGTTGTTTTGATTTGCATTTTCCTGATGAAAGATGTTGAACATTCCTTTAAGTGCTTTTCAGCTGTTCAACATTCCTCAGTTGAGAATTCTTTGTTTAGTTCTTTAACCATTTTTTATAGGATTATATGATTCTCTGGAGTCTCATTTCTTGAGTTCTTTTATTTATTTATTTATTTATTTATTTATTTATTTATTTATTTTATCTTTATTAACTTGAGTATTTCTTCTTTACATTTCGACATTTCGTTTGTTATTCCCCTTCCCGGTTTCCGGGCCAACTTCACATTTTTGTGGTAATATTCATCATGGTTGTTCAGAAGGACAGAACAGAAAGAATAAATACAAGTTACAAAATATGTTTATCATGTTTGGCTATATGATAGCTACTTGGTTATACAAATTGGCTATATCCATGAAAGGCTAAAATTTTGTAGATGTTCAATGCACAAGGCAAAAAACTTCAATGATCTTAATCTGGCACTATTTCTGTCTCTATGATGTGTGTGTATTTATTTGTGTGTATATAATATGTTTATTTGTATTGAAATGTTTGCATGTGGAGGTCAAAGAGCAACTTTCGAGGTGTGCTTAGCTTTCCATCTTCTTTTTGACTGAGAATCATATACTTTTCCCCAATATGTCAGGCAAGCTGGCATCTATCTTCCCGAAGTTCCCCTTCTTTGACTTTCATTTTCACTCACGAGTGCTGGTCCTGAGAGGCTGCCTCTATTAGATTTAGGTTTTACATGGGTTCTGAATGCTCTATGCAAACACATACTCACAAAGTCACCTCCTCAGCCATAGGACATAGGTTGTGGAAATGCCCTCATGAGACCCAGGTGTAAGGCATTTTCTCAATAAGTGATCAAGGTGGGAGGACCCAGCCTATTGTGGGTGGTGTCATCTATGGTCTGATGGTCTTGAGTTCTATAAGAAAGCAAGCTGAGCAAGCCAGGGGAAGCAAGCCAGTAAGAAACATCCCTGCATGGCCTCTGCATCAGCTCCTGCTCCCTGACCTGCTTGAGTTCCAGTCCTGACTTCCTTTGGTGATGAAACAGCAATGTAGAAGTAAGCTGAATACATTCTTTCCTCCCAAACTTGCTTTTTGGTCATGATGTTTGTGCAGGAATAGAAACCCTGACTAAGACATCATCCATTGTCTTCTGTGCTCAAAGACAGCACCAAGTGTAGCTTCCTAAAACCAATGCAAAAGTGAATATATTGTCAGTTGCACTCCTTTCACTATGAAACAAGAATAGATCTCTGAAACATGGAGCATATATCATATATATATATATATATATATATGATGGAAGATGGATAATTCTAATATATATGTATATATATATATGATGGAAGATGGATAATTCTTATATATATATATATATATATATATATATATATACATATATATTAGAATTATCCATCTTCTTCCTATTGAATAAGGTGCATGAATATCATTTTCCTCAAGCCGTATTTTGACATTTTTCTTATTTTTTTTGCAAAATCACCCCTTTCAAGACAAAACCTCCATCAGAAATACATGTTTTTCTATATATGTTTGCATAAGTCCAATGTAAAACAAAACCTTATGTATTATTGACATTTGTCCCATAATCTCAGGACAAAATATTCTCTGTCATATACAAAATCTAGATTATTATATACATAAGATGATGGAAGACTGAACATAGTTAATAGACATAAATTCTGAATAACATTATAAAGTTGGTTGTGTTTCTAGTTCTTACTGTGTCATGGATTTATCTTTTCTTGATGAAGGAGAAGTGGATACAAATCTATCCATTTTTATGAAAGTGAAAGTATAAAACCCAATGTGACTTTTTACAGCTTCTTTTTCATGGTAATCTTTTTAATTAATTAATTACATAATTAATTTTACACTCCATATTTTATTCCCCTCCTGGCCTACTCCCCAACAGTTCCACTTACCTCCTCCCCTCACACCACCCCCCAGTCTCCACAAGGATGTCCCCATTCACCCTATGCCACCAGAACTCTAAATTTCCTTGGGCCTCCATTGCCTTGAGGGTTAGGTACATCTTCTCAGACTGAACCCAGACCGTGCAGTCCTCTTCTGTATATCTGTTGGAGGCCTTAGTTCAGCTGGTATATGCTGCCTGGTTGGTGATACAGTGCCTGAGAGATCTCAGGGGTGAAGGTTAATTGAGGCTGCTGGACTTCCTACTGCCCTCTTTCTCAGTTTCCTCCAGTTTTTCCCTAATTCAACCAGAGGGGCCAGCAGCTACTGTTCATTGGTTGGGTGCACATCTGCATCTTCCTCTTTCAGCTGCTTGGGGCCACCCTTTTGCTGGATCCTATTTTGTGCCTATCACTGGACCTTCTCTTCCTCAGGCTCTTCTCCATTTGCATTCCTGCATTTCTTTCAGACAGGATGAACTATGGGTCAGAGGTTTGACTGTAGGATAGCCATCCACCCCTCACTTGATGCCCTGTCTTACTGCTGGTGGTGGGTTCAATAGGTTTCAGCTCCCCATTACGTCTGGACTCCTGTCTTTGAGTTCTGAGGGTCTTTCATTTCCCAGGTCTCTGGTACATTCTAGAGCATCTTCCCAACCTACTTCCTCCAGAGGTCTCATGTTTTCATTCTTGCTCTTGACCCTCAAGGCTATCATTAGTTTCCCCCACTCAATAATGGATCCTGTTCCCCTCTCTACCCACCCTCCTCCTCTTTCCCTCCCCTGTCCCACCCTCTCTTGCCCCTTGTGATTGCTTTCTTCTCCTTCCCAAGTGGAACTGAGGCATCTTCACTTGGTCCCTTCAGCTTGTTGACCATTTTAAGATCTGTAGACTATACCTAGGGTATTCTGTATATTTTTTTCTATTAGATTCAATGTATTTGTTTTTTACTTGTATCTTTTGTTGATGTTCTTGATCATTTTGGACTTGAACTTTGTACAGAATGTTAAATATGAATAGGATTGCATTATGCTACATGTGGACCACTAGTAAAGCCAGCAACATATGCAGAATGGGCTTTCATTTTTCAACTATATGGTTTTGACTTCTTTGTTAAAGATCAAGTGTCCATGCGTATATTGGTTTATTTATTTGTCTTTCATTCTATACCATTGATTGACCCATTTGTCTGTAACAATATCATGTGTTCTTTACTACTGTGGCTTTAGGTACAGCTTGAGGTCAGGATGGTGAGGCCCCCAAAATATTTTTGAGTGTTGAGAATTGTTTTGGCTAACCTGGAATTTTTTTGTTGGTTTGTTTTAGTTGTTGTTTGTTTTTGTTTCTGTTTTTGTTTTTTGTTTTTGTTTTTGTTTTTGTTTTCATATGAAGTCTGGAATTGCCCTTTTCACATCTGTGAATAATTCTGTTGAATATTTTTTGGATTACTTCAAATCTATAGATTGCTTTTATCAAAATGGCCATTTTCACTATGATGATCTCACCAATAGATGAGCATGGGAGACATTTTTATCTTCTGAGGTTTGGCTCAGTTTTCTTCAGGGATATGGAGTTATTATCATACAGATCACTCATCTTGTTAAGCATTACACTAAGATATTTTATATCATTTGTAGCTATTGTGAAGGTTATTGTTTCACTAATTTCTTTCTCAGCCTGTTTATCATTTCCATAAAGGAAGGCTACTCATTTTTTGAGTAAATTTTATATACTGCCACATTGCTGAATTTGTTTATCAACTGTAGGTATTATCTGATGAAATTTTTGGGCTTGTTTATATACATTATGCTATCATCAGAAGATAGTGATACATTTAATTCTTCCTTTTGAAATTCTATTCTCTTAATCTCCTTTTATTGTCTAATTGCTCTAGCTAGAACTTCAAGTACTATATTGAATAGATTTTGGAGAGAATGGTGAGTCTTGTCTTGTCCCTGATTATAGTAGGATTGCTTCTAATTTCTCTTCATTTATATTAACTTTGGCTGTTGTTTTGCTCTCTATTGCGTTTATTAGATTTAGGTATGTGCCATGAATTGCTGATCTATACAAGACGTTTAAGATGAAGAGGTATTATACTAGGTTGAATGTCTTTTCAGCATCTAATGAGATGATCATGTAATTTCCTTTGATTTTGTTCATAAAATATAATAAATCAGCAACCTAAAGATAGAGAAATCTCTTCACTAGACCTACATTCTATAAAAGGCTAATACTCAAAATACGTAAAGAGCTTAAGCTAGCTGTGCCCAGAACTGAACTGAGCCAGTTACAGATCACTGTGCACCCAAATCCCACTGGAGAGAAGCTGAAATCCCAGAAGTGAGGACAATCCTGAGAGCTTATAAGAGACTACCACTTCTGCCTACTTCTGTTCACATTCTTGGCCAAAGAGGAACCTGCATAGTGGCCTCTGGATACAGGAATGTAGGAGCAGTCAACAGCAGGAAACTGCTGGTTTCTGTCTGTGCCCAAATGTTAGCAGAATCCATTCCACAGCTACCTGTACCCAAATCCTATTGTGGAGAAAGCTGGACCCTCATAAGTGCAGACAATCCTGAGAACCCAGAAGAGACAATTACTTTCTGCCCACATTTCTGATCCAAGAGGAAACCACCTAGTAGCATCCATGTCCTCTGAGCACAGGGACCAAGGGTCAGTTAGGGTCAGGACCCTTCAGGTTTCTGCCTGCACGAAGAGCTGAAAGCCACTCCCCAAGAGTGCCTACAGACCTGAGAACAGAGGAAGAACAACTCTTCTGTGCCAAGCAACCCACTTGGAGGCTACAGGACACAGAAAATCAAGAGCAAATCTCTGTTCCAACATACAGCTGAAATAAATCAGGTCTATGGTAATGCTGACATACAGGCCCACAGGAGGGTCAAGACACTGTCAGAGACAGAAAGACAAGCTAACACCAGAGACAACCTGAGTGAAGAAGCAAGCACAGGAAGCTAAGCACCAGAAACCAAGACTACTTGGCAACATCAGAGCCCATTCTCCCACCAAAGCAAATACTGGATATCTAAACACACATGTAAAGCAAGATTTTGATTTAAATTCACATCTTATGATGATGATAGAGGACTTTGAGAAGGACATAAATAACTCCATTAAAGAAATACAGGAAAACACAAGTAAACAAGTAGAAGCCCTTAAAGAGGAAACACAAAAATCCATTAAAGAATTATAAGAAAACACAACCAAACAGGTGAAAGAGTTGAACAAAACCATCCAGGATGGTTTAAAAATGGAAATAAAAACAATAGGGAAAGAACAAAGGGAGACAACACTGTAGAGAGAAAATCTATGAAAGACATCAGGAGTTGTAGACGCAAGCATCACCAACAGAATACAAGAGATAGAAGAGAGAATGACAGGGTCAGAAGATAGCATAGAAACATCAAGGATAAGGTAAAACACAAAAAGCTCATAGTCCAAAACTTACAGGAAATCTGGGACACAATGAGAAGATCAAACCTAAGGATAATAGATATAGAAGAGAGTGAAGACTCCCAAATTAAAGGGCCTATACATGTCTTCAACAAAATTATAGAAGAAAACTTCCATGACCTAAAAAAAGAAATGCCCATAAATATACAAGAAGATTATAGAACTTTAAATAGTTTGGAACAAAAAAAGAAATTCCTTCCACCATATAAGAGTCAAACCACCAATGGACAAAACAAAGAAAGAATATTAAAAGCAATATGGGGAAAAGGTTAAGTAATATATAAAGGAAGGACTATCAGAATTATACCAGAGTTCTCACCACAGACTATGAAAGCCAGAAGATCCTGGGCAGGTATCATACAGACCCAAAGAGAACACAAATGCCAGCCCAGACAACTATATCCAGCAAAACTCTCAATTAACATAGATGGAGAGGGTTGGGGATTTAGCTCAGTGGTAGAGTGCTTGCCTAGGAAGCGCAAGGCCCTGGGTTCTGTCCCCAGCTCCAAAAAAGAAAAAGAACAACAACAACAACAACAACAACAAAAATAGATGTAGAAACCAAGATATTCCATGACAAAACCAAATTTACGTAATATCTTTCTAAAAATTCATCCCTACAAAGGATAGAAGATGGAAAACTCCAACACAAGGAGGGAAACAACACCCTAGGAAAAGCAAGAAAGTAATCTGCTTTAAGGAAACCAAAAGAAGAGATATAATGTCACTTCTAACAACAAAAATAACAGGAAAAAACAATCATTATTCCTTAATATTTCTTAACATCAGTGAATGCAATTCTCCAATAGTCTATAAAAGATATACACTAACGGATGAGATATGTAAAGAGGGCCCAGCATTTTGCTGCATACAAACGTACCTCAGAGACAAAAACAGACACTACCTTGGAGTAAAAGACTGGAAAACAACTTTCCAAGCATATGGACTGAAGAAACAAGCTGGAGTGACCATTCTAATATTGAAAAAAAAATTGACTTTAGACCAAAAGCTATCAAAAAGAAGAAGCTTCATATTAATCAGAGGAAAAATCCACCAATATGAACTCTCAACCAAAATATCTATGCTCCAAATGCAAGGGCATCTACATTCATAAAAAAAACCTTACTAAATCTCAAAACACTCATTTTACCTCACACAATAATAGTAGGAGATTTCAAAGCACCACTCCCATCTATGGGCAGATAATGGAAACAGAAATTAAACAGAGATATAGAGAAACTAACAGAACTTATGAACCAAATGGACTTAACAGATATTTATAGAATATTTCATCCTAAAACAAAAGAATGTACCTTCTTCGTTGCATCTCATTGTACTTTCTCCAAAATTGACCATATAATTGGTCACAAAACAGGCCTCAACAGATATAATTAATCCCATGAATCCTATCAGATCACCGCAGACTAAGACTGGTATTCAATAACTACAAAAATGATAGCAAGCTCAAATATACATGGAAGTTGAACAATGTTCTTCTCAATGATAAATTGGTACAAATGGTTAATAGGGACAAATAAAGAAATTAAAGAATTTTCACATTTAATGAAAATGAAGGAACAACATACTCAAACTTATGAGACCCAATGAAAGCACTAAGAGGAAAGCAAAGAGGAAAATGGATAATTCTGAGTCCCTCTAAAAAGAGACAGGAGATGGCATACATTAGCAGCTTGACAGCACACCTAAAAGCCCTAGAACCAAAAGAAGCAAATGTGCACAAGAGGAGTAGAAAGCTGCAAATAATCAAATGAAGAGCTAAAATCAACCAAGTAGAAACAAAAAGGACTATACAAAGAATTGACAAAATAAGGACCTGGTTCTTTGAGAAAAAATAGATAAATTCTTAGCCAGAATAACCGAGGACACAGTTTGTATACACAAATTAACAAAATCAGAAATGGAAAGGGAGACCTAACAACAGGATCTGAGGAAATTCAAAAAATCATCAGATCCTACTATAAAAGCCTATAATAAAAAAAAACTGGAAAATCTGGAGGAAATGTACAATTTTATAGATAAATACTAGGTACCAAAGTTAAATCAGGATCAGATAAACCATCTAAACAATCCCATAACTCTAAAGAATTAGAAGCAATTATTGTCTCCCAATGAAAAATATCCCAAGACCAGAAGGGTTTAGTGTAGAATTCTATCAGACCTTCATAGAAGACATCAAACTAACACTGTCCAAACTATTCCACAAAATAGAAACAGATGGAGCACTACTAAGTTCCTTCTATGAAGTCACAATTATGAATATACCTAAACCACAAAAAGACCCAACAAAGAAAGAGAACTTCGGGCCAATTTTTCCTTATGAATATTGCCATAAAAATAATACAATTCTTGCAAACAGAATCAAAGAACACATCAATACGATCATCCATCATGATGGAGTAGGCATCATTCCAGGGATACAGAGATCAATCAATATATAGAAATCTATTAACATAATCTACTATATAAAAAACTCAATGAAAAAACCCACATGATCATTTCATTAGAGGCTAAGCAAGCATCTGACAAAATACAAAGCCATTTCATATTAAAAGAGTTAGAAAGATGAGGAATTCAAGGCCCATACCTAAACATAATAAAAGCAATATATAGCAAACCAGTAGCCAAAGATAAACTTTACTGAGAGAAACTTGAAGGAAACTCACTAAAATCAGGGACTAGACAAGGTCGCCCACTCTCACCCTACTTATTCAATATAGTACTCGAAGTCCTAGCAAGACCAACCAGACAACAAACGGAGGACAAAAAAATACAAATTGGAAAGGAAAATGCCAAAATATCACTATTTGGAGATGACGTGATAATATACTTAAGTGACTCCAAATGTTATACCAGAGAACTCTTACAGCTGGTAAATTACTTCAGCAAAGTGGTTGTATATAAGATTAACTCAAACAAATCAGTAGCCTTGTTCTACTCAAAGGATAAACAGGCTTAGAAAGAAATTAGGGAAATGACACACTTCACAATAGTCCCAAATAACATAAAATGCCTCAGTATGACTATAACCAAGCAAGTGAAAATTTGTATGGCAAGAACTTCAAGTCTCTTAACAAAGAAATTGAAGAAGATCTCAGAAGATGGAAAGATCCTCCATGCTCAGAGATGGCAGTATTAATATTGTAAAAATGGCCATTTTCCCAAATTCAATCTACAGATTCAATGCAATTTCTATCAAAATTCCAACTCAATTTTTCATAGACCTAGAAAGAGCAATTTGCAAATTCATTTGGAATAACCAAAATCCCTGGATAGCAAAAACTATCCTCAACAATAAAAGTACTCAAGGCGATACCACCATCTTTGACCTCAAGCAGCATTATTGAACAATAGTGATTAAAAACTGTATGGTATTGGTACAGAGACAGGCAGGTAGACCAATGGAATAGAATTGAAGAATCAGAAATGAATTCACACCTACGGTCACTTGATCTTTGCCAAAGGAGCTAAAACCTTTCAAGGGAAAAAGATAACATTTTCAACAAATGGTGCTAGTTCAACTAGAGGTCAGTATGTAGAAGAATGCAAATCAATCTATTCTTATTGCCCTGTACAAAGCTTAAGTCCAAGTGGATCAAGGACCTCCATATCAAACCTGATACACTAAAATTAATAGAAGAAAAAGTGGAGAAGAGTTTCTAACACATGGTCACTGAGGAAAATTTCCTGAACAAACACCAATGGTTTATGCTGAGATCAAGAATAGACAAATAGCACCTCATGAATATGCAAAGCTTCTGTAATGCACAGGACACTGTTATTAGGAAAAAAAACAGCAACCAACAAATTGGGAACCCTATTAAAATTGGGGTACAGAGCTAAACAAAGAATTCTCAGCTGAGCAGTACCTAGAAAAATCCTTAGTCTTCAGGGAAATGCAAATCAAAACAACACTGAGATACCATCTCACAGCAGTCAGAATGGCTAAGATCAAAAACTCAGGTGAAAACAGATGCTGGATAGGATGTGAAGAAAAAGGAACACTCCTCCATTGTTGGTGAGATTGCAAACTGTTACAATCACTCTGGAAATCAGTCTTTGTCCCTCAGAAAATTGGACATTGCAAGATCTGAGGACACCACTATATAACTCCTGGGCATATACCTAAAAGATGCTCCAACATAGAACAAAGACACATGTTCCACTATGTTCATAGCAATATTATTTATAGTAGACAGAAACTGGAAAGAACGCAGATGCCCTTCAACAGAGGAATGGATACAGAAAATGTGGTACTTCTATGCAATGGAGTACTACTCAGCTATCAAAAACAATGACTTCATGAAATTCAAAGGCAAATGTATTGAAGTAGAAAATATTATCCTGAGTGAGGTAATACAATCACAGAGAAACACACAAGGTATGCATTCACTGATAAGTAGATATTACCCTAAAAGCTCGAATTACCCAAGATACAATCCCCAGACCACATGACTCTCAAGAAGAAGGCTGAACAAAGTGTGGATGCTTCAATCTTTCTTAAAAGCGAGAACAAAAGTATTCATAGGAGGGCATATGGAGGCAAAGTTTGCAGCAGAGAATGAAGGAACGACCATTTGGAACCTGCCCACATTGGTATATTGCCCTTATATATATAATCACCAAAACTAGTTAAGATGGATGTAGCTAGGAAGTACATGCTGACAGAAGCCAGATATAGCTGTCTACTGAGAGACAGGTAGTGCATATCAAATACAGAGGCGAATGCTAGCAGCAAACCATTGAACTGGGAATGTAATCCCCATTGGAGGAATTGCAGAAAGGGTTGAATGAGCTGAAGCGGCTTGCAACCCTATAAGAGCAACAATGCCAACCAACCAGAGATCCCAGGGACTAAACCACTACCCAAAGATTATACATGGACTGACCCATGGCTCCAGCTGCATATATGGCAGAGTATGGCCTTGTTGATCACCAATGGAAGGAGAAACCCTTGGTCCTTCTAAGGCTAGACACCCCAGTGTAGGGGAATGTCGGGGGGAATGAAAGAGGGTGGTTGGGGAAGCAAACACCCTTAGAGAAGAAGGGGAGGGGGATGAGATAATGGACTTATTTCTGGGAATCCAGGAAAAGGAAAAACATTTGAAAGTAAATAAAAACGTCCAGTAAACAAAGAAGTAACTTAAAAAGTTGACCTCTATAAACAAGATAAAAAGAAAAAAAGAAAAAACAACAGAACAAAAAACAAATATCTCAATTAAAAATAGGGTACAGTGCTAAACAGAATATTCTCAACTGATCAAAAATACTAAAATTGTTACAGATTTTTAAAACCCTCTTCATTATTTTTGTCTTCAATATCTTTGCTGGCAAAGGACAAGACGTACCTAGGTAATTCAAATTTTTTTAAAAAAAATCATCACTTGATTCTGTTATCTGAAACATAATAATTTGAAAAAGAGGAAGCCATCATTTTAATCTTCAAATATAGTGGAAAGTTTTAATTATAAGATTGGGTTAAGTTCTGAGTTGATAGCACAAAATGCACAATGGTTAGGCTATATCAAAACAAGTATGTTTTCATTCAGCAATGCTGTTTTTTAAATAAGCATTTAAGAAAACTAACAAATAAGACTAGTCCTATTTCAAGTAGAATGGCAATAGCTGTTTTTCTGCTAGTTAGGACATAGTTTCTATAAATATAAACACTGTTTATACTCTATTAGAGTCTGGGAGTTATGTGTAATTATAGTGTGTGTGCAAAACCTTTGTATTAGCATTTCTAACTTCCAAAGGTTAAGGTTTATTGGCAGTTCAGGTAACCATGAAGATGAAACATAAAACATATTTGAATTACTTTGTTTCTTCTTCTGAAAAAAAAATCAACTTTTAAACATGCTGGCTTTCTCTACACTCTGAAAAGGACACTGGTGCTGTGCCAGACATCCTGATGGTGATGAATGGTGTTGATGCCTTAGGATATTGCCTAACCAAATTAGTCAGTAAAGCTAACGGTGTCCATTTTCAATTTTTATTTTTATGTAGTAGTGATGGCTGTTCATCCACTGTTCGATGGGGTTTTTTACTTTGTGCTTTTTTTTTTTTCGCAGCATAGTAAGGAAAATCAGAATTGTGTATAAAACGATAAAATGTATTTTATACCACTGATACCAAGGGAAAAAACTGTCCTCACATGAGTTTAGGGAGCTTCTTAAATGTTAATCCAATTCAAATTAAACACTCCCTTTTTATTTCTTTATAATTTCTGAAAGAAAAAAGGTTTGTCTTGAGATCATAGAAACCTACCCATGCATGAGCGGATATATATATATATATATATATATATATATATATATATATATATATATATATATATGTATGTATATATATATACCACTTGTATGCATATATACACCACTTGAGTTATAAATTATGAAGTATATTTAGAGAAAAATATTAATAATAATGTTTCTTTCCCTTTGCAGTATCCCCTATTAAGGTAATATTGGATAAATAATTAAGGTTAATTTCTTTTACCATATGGTTTTACAAAACTGAATGTAACAGTAACTAAGTGATACAAACTTCCCTATTGGAATAGGGATTTAGTACATCAAATAAAAGACTGGAAGGGAGAGAAATCAGCAGGAGGAAATAAAAGACTATTATAAAATTAAATCTAAGGATATAATTATACAGCCAAAATTGCCAGACATACAATATTTAAAATTCTTAAACTCTGCAAAATTCAGAAAAGATGATAATCTGTGCATTTGTAAACATAATTTCCAAGTGCACACAAAGTAAAAGAAGGGGTAGAACATTCTGAAAACCATCAATTAGCATTCCATCTGATTATTCTTTCAGTTTAAAAATTAAATTATTAAAATGATATATAACTATATAACTTTCTTCAGGAAACACATGCATGCATGCAAATGCATCCTACTGAACCTGTTTAGTTCAGCTTGTGTGTATTTGAATTCTGTGCTGACCATGTGAGTTTAAATAACCAACTGGAAAGCTCATCCCTGAGAAAGGCTAATTTCTCTCTCAGTAGTCATTAGTTCTCTGTCTTCTTTGATTAGGAGTGTGTACTGATGAGATTTTTCCCCTTTTGCATTAGCATTTCTAGTACAATTTTCAGGTCTAGTTTAGTTAATCAAATTACTGAGGTATCATAAATATAACTTCCCTATCATCAAGGTAGACATAATCTATCAGCAAGTTTACTGGTCATCTGGTTCGTACAACCTATCTTCCACATATTTTATGATATTCCCTAAGTTTGAGGTACAAGTATTTTGTTGCTCATGCATTGTGGGGGGTGGATTTTGCACAACCTGTTAATGTCTGTATTATTATTTCTGGTTTTCTGTATGATTTCTACATCTTGTACACAAAAGTGTCTTTGGTATAGGTTATGTGCTATATTTATATTTGAATATTTGTAGCCTGAAATCATAGATGAGAGAGAACAAATGAAATTTGTCTTTCTATGCTTGTATTACCTCACTAACTAAACCCTTTTAATGCCACACATTCACCTGAAGTTTACATTTTAATCATTTTCATTATCCCTTCTTCAGCTGATAGACATCGAAGTAGTTTTAAAAGTAGCATGAATACACCAGCAATTAGCATTTCATTGCTATAAAGATTTCTATTAATAGGAACTTGTGCATTTGGGATAGAAGCTAAGGAGCGGTATAGGTAGATCAGTGGTAAATTTAGTTTTAGACTTTCATTGGATTGTTCACACTGATTTCCAGAGTGGCTGCCCCAATTTGAATTTCTGTCAAACGAGAATGAGCAGCATTCCCTTTTCTCCACATGTCCTCCAGCAATTTTGTCATGCATGCATATTGTTGTTATCATTACTGTTTTGCTTTGTGCTGTGTTATTAAGTTCCTTATTTTTATTTCTCTCCAATTTTGTTTGTTCAACCAGAAGTACATACAAAGTTTTTTTATTATATTTATCACCCTTTTCCAACTACTCTGGATCCATACTTCTTTATCTATCCACCCAAATCTGAATCATATTTTCTTCTGCCACTATACTTTTATTTTATTTTATATTTTTTACACATATACTCTTGGATGGGTGGCTATCAAATACTGTGTTTTGACCAATGAAGAGGTAATATTCTACATAAAATTGATTCTCTTCCACAAATGTTAAATTAAGAACAAGTCTGCAGTGATGGGTGGGCATTCATGTTCACCTCTTCTCTCTAAGCTTGACTTTTCTGGCTTGATCTTGCTGTGTGTTTTAGTTGATGTTATTTCAACTGTGAGTACACACAAGTAAACTTCTGTATGTCAGAAAATATGGTTTTCTTACAGTCTTTTCCATTTCTATATCTTACAATATTTCTGGCCATCTTCTTCAGTGTTCCCTGAGCAGGGACATAGACAGCTTTAGACAATAAGATATAAACTTCTATTCCGACACTGGTAAACATAAGACTGTTATTCTTTGCATATACTAGGTTATTAGAAGTCAGATTGATATTATGCCCATTTATCAATGTGACAATAGAGGTTAAACCCTAAGGCCTATGAATGTGTCTAACCATAGGTTAAGGTTGAAGAATACTATTTTTCTTTAGTACCTTTCTTAGTACTTTCTAAAATTTTGAAAATTAGGTAGTAGAGATATGAAGTTTCCTGATGAGTACCCACTTAACTTCCAAATGTTCTGTGATTCAAATATTTTTCGGATAGGATTTTACTATCAAATTCTTCAAGGCCACCTGGAACCTCTAGTGCATTGGAACTATGGAACCTAGTGGGTCAACAACTCTAAAGGAAACAACTATTTCTTTTCTTTCCTTTTCCTTTCTTTTCTTTTTGGTATTCTGTATGTAAGTAATCTAGTAGGGGCATTGTTGACACATACCGGACTTTGTTTAAGTTCTTCTTATATGCTTATATGTACATGTTAGAAAACATGTATAATAGTTTTCAATTTTTAAAAATGTAGCTGTGAAGTTTTAAAAAGGAAAAATAGAACATGAAATTCTATATTGTGTAGAGAAAGAAATGACCCAGTAGAGCCTGGAATAAAGAAAAATAATTTAAATGAGGTATTTTTTTAAAAAAAATGATACTGCCCTGTTAAACACTTAACAGACTCTGACACTGGGGTATATTTTAATAGTCTTCATGGCATCCAGAAATGTGTGAACTAGATTTCTTCTATTTATGTGCTATTTGATCTATGCCATTTTGCTAATTAGGCTACTATTGATTAAAAGATATACTTTCTCTTAAAATTCTACCCATTATAGTTAAAACAATCCTGAACAATAAACTAACTTGTGAAATTATCAACATCCAGGATTCAAGCTATAATACAGAGCAATAGTAATAAATACTGCATAGCAGTGGCATAACAATATCCAAGTTGATCAATGGAATCGAAGTGAAGAACAATATGTAACTCCACACATCTATGGAGACTTGATTTTGACAAAAAAGCCAAAAGAAGAAGAAGAAGAAGAAGAAGAAGAAGAAGAAGAAGAAGAAGAAGAAGAAGAAGAAGAAGAAGAAGAAGAAGAAGAAGAAGAAGAAGAAACAGTACAATAGGAAAAAGAAAGCATCTTCAACAAATTTTGCTGGTCTGATTCTGCCTATGGATGAATACAAATAGATACATGTATCTCAATCTGCACAAAACTCAATTCCAAATGGACAAAAGACCTCAACATCAAACTGGATACACAAAACCTGAGAGAAGAAAAAGTGGAGAGTAGCTTGAATACATTGTTACAGGAGAGAAATATCTGAATAGAATTCCAGCAGCTCAGGCACTAAGATCAGCAATTAATACATAGGATCTCAGGAAGCCGAAAGCTTATGTAAGACAAAAGACACTGTCAAAGAGCCAAAACATCAGCCTACAGAATGGAAAATATTTTTCATCAATTCTACATCTGATAAAGAACTAATATATATGTATGTATGTATCAAGAAGTTAGATATCAACAAATAATCAATTAAAATGAAGTGCAGATATAAACAGAGGGTTCAAAACAGAGGACTTTCTCATGTCTGAATGTCTGAGAAGCATACATGTTAGTTTCTCACTGATAAATAGATATTAGGCAAAAAGCTTGGAATAACCATGATTCAACTCACAGATCATATGAAGCTCAAGAAGAAGGAAGACCAAAGTGTGAATGCTTCAGTCCTACTTAGAAGGGAAAACAAAATAATCACAGGAGATAGAGTGTAGCAGGGACTTGGGAGGAAGAGAGAAGGGAGAGAGGAAAAATTGAGGCAGTATAAGAAATGAGAGGAGACAGGGTTGTTGTAGACGGGGTCAGAAAATTGAACATAGGTTTGTAGCAATGGGGATGAAGAACTGGGGATAACTAGAAGAATGTCCCAGATGCCAAGAAAGCAAGAGGATCCCAGGAACCAGTGGCCATGCTATTAACTGAAATATCCCACAAAGTGGAGGGAGAACATGTAGAAACTATATCCAGAGGTTAAGCATGGCCCTTGGTGGAGAGATGGGCCACCTACTCATCTCCAAAATTTTAGTCCTGAATTGGTTCTGTCCAAGGAAATACAGGTAAAAAGAGTGGAGCTGAGACTGAAGGAAAGGCAATCCAGAGACTGCCCCTCCTGGGGATCTATCTCATATGCAGACACAAAACCCAGACACTATTGCTGATGCCAAAAAGTGCTTGCTGACAGGAGCCTGATACACCTGTCTCCTAAGAGGCTGTGCCAGAGCCTGATCAATACAGATGCAGATACTCAGATGTTCGCAGCCAACCATTGTACTGATCACAGGTAGCCCAATGGAGGGGTTTGGAGAAAGACTGAAGGAACTGAAGGGATTTGCAACCCCATAGGAAGAACAATAATACCAACTAAACAGACCCCCCAGAGCTCCCTGGGTCTAAACCACCAACCAAAGAGTACACCTTGAAGGACCCATGGCTCCAGCTGCATATGTAGCAGATGATGGCCTTAGCTAGACAGCCTCATAGAAGAAGGGGGGAGGGTATTGGATAAGGTTTCTTTCAGAGGGGAAATTGGGAAATGTAACTTGAAATGTAAATAAAATATCCAATAGAAAAGAAAAGAAAAGCTTGTTTGATATACTTGGTCATAAGAGAATTGCAAATCAAAGCAACTCTGAGATTCCATCTTATATCTTATATCAGAGTGGCTAAGATCAAAAACTCAAGTGACTCATGATGTCAAGAGATGTGGAGCAAAGGGAACACTCTTCTATTGCTGGTAGGAGTGCAAACTTGTACAACCACTAGGTGCCAGGGGCAAGCCCCAAGGGGGGTCTTCTTTCTTATTGGTTCATCTTGAGGTAGCAGAGGGAGCAGTACATCAGCTGACGGTAAGTCTTTGTGTTACGAGATATTTAAAAGTGCAGTATAATAATAACAATTTACTTATCTAAGTCTAAGTTACTATGCTACTGAAGCTGATTTACTTATCAATGTCTAAGTTATTATACCACTGTAGCTGTCCTGCCTTCTGTGTACCTCTGAGGCAAGAAACTGCAGTCTCTGACACTTAGCACCTCATTCTAAAACAGCAGGAGATAAAGTAAAGGATTAATTGCTAGAGCCTTTCCCCTTTTGTCCAGATGCCTCTTGCTAATGGGGCTAGATTCAAGCTTGAAGCAATAAACTTCTACTGAACCAAGATAAGAGAATAGTGCTAGAAGAAGGAAAAACTTTTACATAGAACAAAATGCATAAATTAACATAAGTTCTTATACAGATTCACAAATGGGCATTTACACATTTCCACTCAACCAGTCAGGCTCAGCTTATATGCATTCTCACAATTACATACTAACCTACATATCCATACTTACATATGCATATGGAACAAAATCCAAGCAACAGTGCAGAAAGAAATCGATTCACTCATTCGGGATGAAAAATAAGCTGCAATCTTTATTGCATAGAGAAAGAGCATCTACCCTTTTAATTCTCAACAAAGTAAACCCAACTTTGTTTTAAAAAATTGTTCCTTTTAATAACTCTATGCCTGCCTTGTTTTTAAGAAAGGACCTGTTCTGTCCCATGGTAAGTAGAAGCCTCCCCACTCCTCTGCTCTCTGCAGCTTCTTTTTTCCTCTTTCCCTCTGTATTCTTCATCGCACTCTTAGTATTTTATCTTACCTATAGTCGCTAAGTCATTCCACTCTTCATTCTTATTTCAATCTTGCTCTGTCTTCCTGCTCTGAAGACCCAACAATGCTCTTACTCCTAATGCCTTTTTACTGAAAGCTATGACTATACTTCTAAGTTCTTGAGTTTAGTTCTGTTTCAAAAATTCTCTGTCTCAAAACTTCTCAGTTCAGTTCTTCTCTCAGCTTCGTTGTTCTCAGCTCAGTTCTGACTCTTCTCTTTGTCCTCAGCACTTAAACATCTTTCAGAATACATGATCACATGTTAAAATATTCATCACAAGTTCATACAACAAATCAAATCATAAATTGAAGTAGAAGTTTACAACAGAGAATGTTTACATGCATATCCATTAGGAGTTATTATCTGGCTAAACATCCATCACCCTTCACAGCTCTACAGGTTCTCTGAAGGCTTAAAGCTATAAATCAGTAATTAGTGAAGTTTTGTATAGATAAACCCAGTCAATATTTTATCTTCTGTCCTAGCACCTAGAGCAAATTGTTAGTTCCTTTTTTATGACCTTTGGTTGTTTTACAACCTCTTCGAATATATGCTCTGTAGGAGAAAGTCTCCTTACCATCTTAGAGCAATTAACTGGTGACACTTGGGAAACTGGCAGAGTTCTCACTGCAGTTTGACTACCAGAAAGGACCTAATAGCAGTCCCACTGTAAAAGAGCTTAATAATCGCTGATATAATTTTAGAAATTCTTATAGGATTATCAATTAGTATTAAGAAGTCATCTCTTTAGTATCTATATAGCATTTAGTCGTCTATATAGCATCACTACAAGATGATACATCTTTGTACATCTGTTTGAAATGGGTGGGCTATTACTTAATGATTTTATATATGTTTAATAATAACAAAAAAGCATATTAATAGTGATAGAGTACAATACAACCATGCCACAATCCCCAGACCCAAAGAAGCTAAGTATCAAGGACCGACCAAGAGGAGAATCTTGTGTTTCACTGAGAAATAGAAGTAGATTATACATTGGATGTGAATGGAGCGAGTAGATTGGGTTGGGAAGACTGAGGTGCTGGGAGCTGGAGTGATGTTGTGGGGAGAGAATATTGAGAGAGTCTAAGTGGTTGGACAGGGGAGCTTCTCTGGAACAAGCTAGAAACTTAAGGCACTGGGAACTTCCAGGAATCTATAAGAGGGACCTTAGGTGAACCTCCTAGCAATGGAGAATATGGAATCTGATCTGGACATGTCCAGTAATCACACAAGGCTTCCAGAGGAAAGATTGGGATACATATATAGCTTCAAAACCATAGATCCATAATTCGTATTTCCTATGTGGTATGCAGGAGTAAAAGATAGAATGTAATTGAGGCAAGCGACAACCAATGACAGTCTCAGCTTGAAACCCATGCTATGAAAAGGGGCAGACACCTGCAATACTAATGATATTCTATTATACTTGTAGAAACAAGTCTAGTATAAATATCATCAGAGAATTTCCCCCAGCAACTGATGTAAAGTAATGCAAAGTCCAACAGCAAAAGATTAAGTGGAGTATGGGTAATTCTGTGGAAGAAGAGGTGGTTGGATTGAAGGAGCCAGAGGGGTTAAGGACACAATAAGAAAACCTACAGTACTAACTATCCCAATCCCAAAGGGCTCATAGAAACTAAACTGCCAACCAGATGGCACACATGGGACAGAACTCAGCACTGTGCATATGCGTAAGAGTCGTGCAGTTGGATCTTCAAGTGGGACTCCTTAAGCAGGAGCAGGGTTAGTCTGTGACTGCCTTGTGATCTCTTTCACCTAACTGGGATGCTTATGCACTCTCAATACATAAAAATGCACCTAGACTTACTGAAACTTGATATTACAAGGGTGGATTATATCCAAGAGAATCCTTCCCATTTTTGAAGGGAAAGGTAAGGGTGCATGGGTGTGAGGTGAGGTTAGTTGGAAAGACTGGGAGGAGAGGAAGAATAGAAAGCTGTGATTGAGATATAAAATAAATAAGTAATAATAATAAAAAAATCTATCCTTGTTTTAGGAATTAGAAATAAATTATACTCTGGTTTTTTTGTGCATTTAGAAGCTGCTTTTGTGGGTTTAAGTGACGGCTTCATGGTTAAAAATGTGTATTTATTTTTCAGTGAAGGTAAATTTTTCTTACGAACACTAATTGGGCAGCTCACAACTGCCTGCAATTCATACCACAGAAAATCTGTGGACAGATCTATTGGCACTCACATGCAGACCAACTCATACCATAATTTAACTATTAAAATCATTAATATATACATATATGGTACTTATTTGTTATTATAATCATGTATTCATACTTAAATAAAACAAGAGTACTCATGTATTGTTATACTTATATGATAATACAATATACATTCTCAAATATATTAACAATAAAATAAATATTTAAGAAAGACGTTGTCCTTTAGCAAATATTTTATCAAGATACAGAAAAATCTGAATGAATACTGAGTTATAGTTCATCTACTTGAAAGCTTTTTCTCCAAGTTTTATTATCAATGTCCAAATCTATTTAACTCATATGCATTTTCAATTGCTTTCTTTGCATTTAAAATCACTTTAAAGTAGAAGTAACTTGACTACTATAAACCTATATAAAAATAAATCTCTTTACCATAAACCTGGACATGGTTTAATGGAAATATTGTGCAGCAGAAGCACAATTTTTAATGTATGAAATCTAAAACTTACAACTCTGAGTCTTTCATTTACTTTCTCTAGTATAAGCTTTAGAATTTATTTACTTGAACTGTTTTGTCTCAAAATAACATACTTTTGACAGTTTAGCCCCATTTGACTCAACTTTAAAACCAACCACGCATTTCTGCATTATAATCGAGTTTCAGTCAATGAGTATTCACATTAATAAGAAGTGAACCGCAGGCCTCATCTCCTATTTATCTCCAGAGAGACCTTATTTCTAGCCTAGAGGTTTTATAACTCAATATATTCTGTAAATTTCTGTATTTTTGTCTCAATGTTATTCATCAATTGGTATTATCCTCTCGTCATTTATAACAAGCTTAAAGCATTACTTTTAATTTAAGGTTGAATTTTAGCTTAAAATAGACAAGCTTCACAGGATTATGAATAAACAACTTCTAAATTTTCTAGTGATATATGCCCTGTGAGAACTATTAAGACATCTGCAGTGATTTTGCTTTGACTATTGGCTACATAAATGTTATAAAATGAAATTTTATATTATCATCAATTTTATTCAACAAAATTTAGTCTGTAGTTCACAGGTATCTTCCCCTACCACATACACCGTTCTAATATCTATTTGGAGCAGAAAAAATATTTTCTATATATCAATAATTCCTCACATCTATTACCCAGATAGTAAAATATCATCCATTTTTATTTTTAAAATTGTATACTGTATATTTTGATTCTTTCTTTTCCCCTAACAGTTCCTTAATGCTTCCCCCTCACTACCCTCCCATGATTATGCTTTTATACTTTGTTAACAACAATAATATGCCTACCCCATCCTCCACCAGAAAGGAACACATGTAAACACAAAACATGAAGTCCATTTTGCATTGTCTACCTAGTTCTAAGCATTGGGCCTATCCTAGAGTGTTATTGAAATACCAGTCAATCCATTAAAGAATAGTGGTTTTCCTGCTAAAACTAAAAAAAAAAAAAAAAACAAAAAAAAACAAAAAAAAAAAAAAACAAAAAACAAAAAACAAAACAAAACAAACAAACAAACAAAAACCCAAAAACCTTCTTTAATAGGTTTGGGGATTTGAATCTATTCTCCCTTCTCCATTTGGAGATGTTGTTTGTCTTTAACATGTGTGAATGAAGTTAATGCTAGTTTTGGTGAGTTCAGTGTATCAGGCATGTGTAGATTCCTTGGCCTTCAGTGAGCAGGGAGCTATGAACACATCCCTTTTAGTGCTGAGTGTAAATATCTCATGCTTTACACATTGTCTAGTTGTAGGTCTATGTGTTAGTTATGATCGACTGTTTCAATGGGTCCAATGATTCATGATCTATGTTTATAGCCTATGACAATAGAAATAATTTTATTGCTACTTTAGTAGAATAATAATAAGCCATGTCTTTAGATAATTTCAGCAACAGGGTTTAATTGGGGAAAATGAGGGAATGAACAAAAGTCAGATACATGGACACATTAGAGGCCTAGCTGAAAATTTTTCATCATGTAGACAAACTACAGCCTTTTCAATGTTCATGTGCTTATTTTATAGAGATGATCAGAAAGGCAGCTTATTGAATGTGGCTGAAGAAAGACATAGGTTTATTAGGTACAGATAAATAAGAAGGCAAGGTTTATGGTTTACAACTGCATCAAAGGGAGACATTTAGTTAATCTCAACTGGAACAGTCACTGTAGGGAAGCTAACATGAAGCCATACATGTCCCAGGGAAAAAGCTCCAGTGGTCGTTACTCGGCACACTATCAAAATTCATATTTACATCAGAAGAAGGCTTTCCATACCTCTAAACCTCATCATAGAGAAAAGGCTTTGCTATTCTTCCATGTGTCTGAGGCTCTAGGATTCTTAAAATGGTCCTTTTCATGTATCTAGGCAATCATTCACTCAGAACTTCCCCATTCCATATAATAATAATAGGTTTTCTGCAAGACAATACATTTAAATACACTAATTACATTAAAGAAAAATTAATGTATCCCATTACCGAATAACATTGGTATTTTATTTGTTTCATTGTGTAATGTATATTACAATGTAACATTAACTCTTATATTATATTATATTATGGTAAAGTTTAATAATAATATCCATATATTTTTGAAAATGTACATATATTTTTTACCTCTGTTGTTAATGTTAATAACTGTGGTAAATGACATGTATATTTGCTATAAATCCATCTCTTTAGAGTGACAGGTAGAAATATCACCATGGGTTTATCCTTGTTTGTGTAATAGAGCATTCTGTCCCAGAATATGTTATATGATATGTGAATGTGCTCCAAAATAAATATATGTATACACGTATACATCTATTCAAACACACAACTACAATAGAAAGGCAGTAAGTTGAAAAATTTGAGACACTTTTATATATGTCCCCTTGAAGATGTGTATATGTACATATGTATATATGTATATATAAATATATAACTAATGTTTCTTTAATTTTGTATATATAATACACACATATATGTCTTAAATTTACATATATATACATACATATGTGTATGTATGTATACATACGTGTGTGTGTGTGTATGTGTGTGTATGTGGGGGGGTGAATATTAATTTTATTACCTTGTTACTGAAGAAAGTGGAGAAACTAAAAGCACATAAAATAGACTATGTGGACTTTCAGGAAACCTGATAGAGAATTGAGAGAGGATTCTAAGCAATATCTCTGGTATGAGATAAAAGCACAGTAGATTCAACTCATATAATAAAAAAGTGAAATTATAACCAAGGAGTTTGTCCAACTATTAACTATTAACTATTAACTATTAACTATTAACTAACCAACTATTAACTCAGTTCTTGGTGGACAGGTACTACATGATGTTCCCATTGATCTTTACAAAGATAAATGCCAAGAAAGTATAATAACCAGGCTTCCTGAGAATTTGTAAAGTCTTGAATGCTGACATTCAAGCCCAAGACTGGGTAAATCATTAATGGGGTATAGATTAGAATGCATTAAATTCCATAGGATAAACGGAAGTGGGGCATTGAACACTGAAGCTGAAACCTGAAGATGCTGCTTTCTTCTCTATTACATGAGTAGATATTTAGTTCTCTGGAAATTTGTTATGAAAATGGACACTTTATGTGACTGTGCCAAACGTATACACTTATGATGCCTGGATTATCTCTCTCCAAGACCATGTAGAATGATGTATGCTGTTGATGTTTGTGTTCATCTCTCTCTCTCTCTCTTATAATCATATTTGTGTTAATACTTGTATTTCTATAATATTATATTATGTTACTAAACATAAAATATCATAATTATTGATAATATTAAGCATATCAAAATAAAGCATACCATTATGGATAAATTGATTAAATATGTCATATCAAAACATAATCAAATAACTATGTTATACTAAAGTATATTACAAATTAAATTGAAATATATACATATATAGAAAAATTATATAGAAAAGAGAATATGTATTTTATATTAATTTTATTATATAAAATTTTACTTTATAAATACAATAGTATTTTTATATAAATATAAATATTTATAAGTATGTATTAAATTAAAATTAGAAAATTATAATTGAACAGTTATATTTTTCATGTATTATGTAGTCATATAATACGTATAAAATATTATGTATAATATATTCATTAATATATACTATATAAATGCATACAATATTCTACATCCATCACAATAGTCCCAAATAATATGAAATAACTCGGTGTGACTTTAACCAAGCAAGTGACAGATCTGTCTGAGACCCTATATGACAACAATGCCAACCAATCAGAGCTTCCAGGGACTAAGCCACTACTCAAAATCTATACGTGAGCTGACCCTGTACTCCAACTGTATATGTAGCAGAGAATAGCCTTGTTGGAGCACCAGAGGAAAGGGAATCCCCTGGTCCTGCCAAGGTTGGACCCCCAGTGCAGGGGAATATGGGGCGGCAATAAGGGGGATTTATGGGTGGAATACCCATATGGAGAAAGGGGAAGTTAAGGAATGGGGCTTATGGACAGGAAACCGGGGAGGGGAGTAATGTTTGAAATGTAAGTAAAGAAATATATCAAATAAAAAAAATTTAAAAAAAAGAATGATTATGTGGAATTTTTATGTTTATTCTTTGGTTGCTTCACACATCATATTTCTTAGTCCATCTTTTTAAGTGACACTATTTCTTTTTGAGTTATATATGAATATAATTGTACTACAGATTTTTGCTATATTTTCACTATTTTTTTTTTCTGGAGCTGAGGACTGAACCCAGGGTCTTGCCCTTGCTAGGCAAGCGCTCTACCACTGAGCTAAATCTCCAACCCTTATTTTCATTATTAATCTATTATTTTCAGGACTTATTTAATTTTTTTATGTTTTATTAAATATACTTTTTATTTTTATTTTTAATTTCCATGTTCTAGGTACTTTGTATAGAGCAGCAACAAACATGTTTGTGCAAGTATATATGAAAGAGGAGGCTGAGTTTCTTAGTCGAATGACAAGGTAATCCACTCATAGATTTCGGAGAAGTTTTCCCACTAATATTTTTAGTGTTTGTGCTGATTTGCACTTCCAGTAACAATGAATGAGAGTTCCTTTGTTTTCACATCTTCTCCAGAATCTATTTTCAATCGTTCTCTTGATTTAAGGTATGCTGATGTGGGTGATATGAATTCTCAAAAATAGTTTAATTTGCATTTCTTTAAATTATAAGAATGTTAAAACTATTACTTAGGTGTTAATTCTTATTTTCAAATCTCTTTTCAGGTAAATCGTCTTTTAAAAATTAGGTCATTGATTTTTTATTCCATATTTATTTAGTTTTTCTTTGCTGTGTAGAAGATTACATGATGTGACTCAAGTATCAAGAAGTAAAAGAGAACAAACAAACTTCTATCTAATAGAAGAGGATAAATGTTTAAAATTGGAGATAATATCAGTAATATAATACAAAGATTAATCAAATCCAGGACTCAATTAGTAATAAAATGAACAATATATTTAAAATAATAAAAAGTATTTTTAAAAATTGTAAAGAGTCTTTAAGAGTAAAAAAAAAGAAAGAAAAAATAGCAGTTTTGTAGCCTCTAAGCCCAGCACATAAGTATGAGCCCAGCCTGATCTCTATGGTGTATTCCAGAATAGCGTGGCTACACAATTATCTGTGTTTCTATGTCAAAAGGATAATCTACTCTAATCAAGTTGGCATAATTCCAGAGATAAAGGGATAATTTGACACTTGTTTTAATTACATAGTTTATGTATTTACATTTCAAACCATGTCCCCTTTCCTGGTTTCTCCTTTCCCATTCCCTCTCACCCTTCTTCTACTAGAATTCTCTCCCTCCCAGCCAACCACCCCCACCTCAACACCTAGGCATTCCCCTACACTGGGGGAAAAATCATTCACAGAACCAATGGCTTCTCCTCCTATTGATGCCAGACAATGCCATCCTCTGATACATATGTAACTAGAACCATGGGTTCACCCCCATGTGTACATTTTGGTTGGTGGTTTAGTTATGACCCCAATTGAATAGTTAGAGAAAGGACTCAAGGTGCTTATAGCTAACCATCTGACAGGCCATGATGACCCCATTTGAATAGTTAGAGAAAAACTGGAGGAGCTGAAGGGGTTTGCAGCCCAGAGGAAAAACAATAATATCAACTAATCAGATGACTCAGAGCTTCCATGGACTAAACTGTCAACAAAATAGTACTCATGGAGCAAGCCATGGCTCCAGATGCATAAGTAGCAGAGGATGGCCTTGTTGAACATAAATGGGAGGAAGAGAGTCCTTTGGTCCTAGAGAGACTTGATCCTCCAGCATAGAAGAATGCCACGGCGGGGAGGCATAGTGTGTAAGTTGATGGGTCAGCACCCTCATAGAATCGGGAGAAGGGAGAAT
The DNA here is from genome assembly GCF_011064425.1 of Rattus rattus. Classification (NCBI taxonomy): domain Eukaryota; kingdom Metazoa; phylum Chordata; class Mammalia; order Rodentia; family Muridae; genus Rattus; species Rattus rattus. Next base: position 208,563,370 of record NC_046156.1, on the reverse strand, counting down.
CAGATAAGGAGTTTCTCAAGGGTAAACTGAGAAAGGGGGTAATATTTGAAATATAAATAAATAAAAAATCCAATAAAACTTTAAGAAATAAGAAAGGAGAATGAAAACAAACGTATAGATGTTAGAGGAAAACATTCATCAAACATAAGCAATTCAGAAAACCCTAGGTAACAACTAAGTAATAAATAGTTTATTTGTGGGGGGAGGTTGAAATATTCAAAAATAATCTTGCATCAAATGAAAAAATAAACCTACATTACCATTTAAGTAAGTGTAAAAAATGCCTCTGATAAAATCCAACACATCCTCAAAATAAAAGTGTTAGAGAAAATAGAACAGAGACTTATCACTGTTCCTCAAATTCCAAGTTATATATGAAAAAGTGACAACAACTGTCACGCTAAGAGAGAAAAACACAAAGAAATCTCATTAAAATAAAATAAACAATGATACCAGTATATCATCTATCCCCACTCCACACCATAATGTGATATGATAATTAACAGATCTTCAGGATTACTCAAAATAGTGTTTAGCAATGCACAATAGCTTATCAAAACCAGTCTGGAGGATAACCAGTCACAAATATGAAAGTCTTCTTCACAAAACTTAGAACAGTGAAGAAAAGAAATAAAAAAAAACAGTATAAAAAACAAATACACAAAAAACAACTTTATCACAATAAAGACAACTATCAGTAAAGTAAAAAATAAATATGCTACAGCGTGGGAGACAGTCTTTCCAGCTACATTTCAGACAAGAATTAGTATTTAGACTATTTAAAATAATTTACAATTACACATGAGAAAGGATATCAATCAATTATTGTGCTAATGAGCATATCAGACAGTTCCAGCAGAATCGCAAATGATGAATGTATATGCATAAAACTTTTCATCACCCTGGTCTATCAGGGAAATGAAAATTAATTACATATACACCAGAATATTCATACTTAATCAATTAAGAATAACTGATATCAAGAAAAATCCTTTCAATAAATTCTGGATAGGATGTATTTAAAAGGGACCATTATTTACCACTGGGGGAAGTATAACCTGATATAAGGACTCTTTAAGTTTTTATAAAGTTTTCTAAAAATCTAAATCTAGACCTATCATATGATCCCAGTATAATGCTCTTGTGTTTGTATACACCCTATATTTCCATTTTATTTTATTATTTTTTAATCTTTTTTAAAGTCCATTCATTTTCCCCCCTTAGGTCTCCTCTCTGGCTATTCCTCATTCCATTCATCCTCCCTTGTCTGCAAAAGGATGTTCCCATCTCCTGTTGCCACCCCAATTGATTCACCACTTCCTGCAGCCTAAGTCTCTGGAGGACTCTACTTTTCTTTGAGAAATAGTTTTATTGCTATATTGTTCATAGTTACTGGACCTACTTAATTCTCCCTCAGTGGATAAATTGTTGAAGAAGATATGATATATATACATGGTGCTAGTGAAGAAGGTATAGTACTTCTGCAAAACAAAACTTTATTTATTCATGAAAAAACAAATCTTGTCATTTTCGAGAAAATAAATATCATTGGAAATTTTTCTCCTAAGTACTATGTCCTGGTTTAGAAAGTAAGGTACTGCATATGTTTATTTATATATAGATACTAGTTGATCATTTAAAATGAATATAAATACTATACATTACTATGTAGCTGATTGTATGCAAATGCTAATTAGGTCTCCCCAAAACTGTTTGCACAAGAGGGTCTGCACTAGAGGGAACCATCTCCACATTGGCTCTGATTAGTAAATAAAGATGTCAGGAGCCATTAGCTGGGGAAGACAGACAGAGGTAAGATTTTCAGGTTTCCTCAGGCTTGGAGCCTGGAAGAGGAAGAGCAAGAAGGAGAAGGAGGAGGAGGTCACCCATGGTTTAGGAGAGTATATAGAGAGGGAAGACACATAGCTGCCATGGGGTAAAGAAGCACGGGGAGCACCCGGGGTTGGGAGCCAAGAATTTGGCCCCGGACTAATGACTAATTGGAGTTAAGAGCACCCAAGATGGAAAAAAAAATTAGTAAGTAGACACTCAAAATTATCTGGAGGAAGTAGGTTCTAGCAATATGGAGATTAGGCAGTTATTCAGCTATCATGCTATTTAAGGCATAATATACAAAGACTGTGTTTGTGTCTTAGCCATTGAGGTAGGTAACAACATCATTTCATGGCTAATTAATAATGAATCTATATTAGTATACAGATGTAGGTCTAGGTGTATATATGCATGTATATATACATGCATATATACATGTATATACATATACATGTATATACATATAATATGTACACATACATTATATGTCCTGTATCCCATTACATGTATTCCTGTATGTATGGAGTGGTGGTGAGTATAAGTAAGATCAAGAAAAAGATCAAGAGATAAAAGAAGAGGAAATGGGAACTAAAGAGTATAAGAAAACAGAAGCAGAAAGAGACAGCCATGGGTCTACTCTAGGATGAAATGATGAAATGATGCCATAGGTTTGGAGTGGGATGGAATTGCTATATGTCTGAAAAGAAATTCCATAATAAATCATTGCTTTAAAATTATGTTTTTTTTAAATAGGTGCCAGTGAGATTGCTCAATTAGTAGAGGTGCTTGCCTACTTGTCATATCAATGTGCCTGACAAGCTAAGGTTCATTATTAGGTACCATGAGGAGCATGAGGAGGTACAAGAGTTGAAACTTGAAAATTTTTATCATTTTATCCATAGATCTCTCTCTCTCTCTCTCTCTCTCTCTCTCTCTCTCTCTCTCTCTCTGTACACACACACACACACACACACATTGAAATTTGAGCTATGTAAAAATCAAGTAAAATTGTAATGACAAGGAAAGTAAAAAACAAACAAAAGAACTGTCATCATCAACAACCAGGCTCCATGTGTGATGTGTTTCCTGACTGAAAAAGAATATATTTAAACATAGTAAAAACATAGTTTACAAGCACTTTCTTTGTTTTCTTTGCAATATTTGAAAAAATATCACTAAATTTTTCTGTCTTTTATTATATATATATACAAAATCAAATTTAATATTTTTTAAAAATTCTCCTTAAACTCTGCAACAGCAAACCTAATTACCCCCTATGTTTTTGTTCCTAAATGTTAGGGAAGCTTATGACAATCTGTCCCTTCATAATTGAGAAATTAATTGTGTTCCACATGGTTAAGAACAATTGTCTTGTATTGGTTATACAATGATTATACTTGTTAGAAAATGCTGGAATAGAGTCATCTCTCTTTTTTATCAAAGCAGGGGACATGTTCAGGTCAAGGCTATGGGTTGCTAACTCTTGTTTTTTTTTTCTTGGTAATTTGGAGTTTGTTCTATTACTGTCCAGTCCATCTGGTTCGAGTCATTTTTTCTGATTTACATATCCCTTTTACAGATCATTGAAGCGGGGAAGATTATTTCTAATTCATGAGAACACTCAGGCTGGGTTATATAAAAAGATACATCCTAAAGGGTCCATTTCATCTAACTCTTTCCTGCTTCACAGAACAAAAAATACAAACCATAGCTACCAAAAGATTGGTCTGAGTATTAATTTAATCTTAGAAAAACTAAAAATGATGCACTTTTAATTTTTGACACATGGGTGCATTCTGTAAATGTTTTCCACAGTACTTTTTAAACTTTTTTTTCAACTTACGCTTTAACATGTTGCTGCAAGTTGTATGGTATACATAAGATTAAACAATTAGTTGCTATTTTACAATAGAATCTCACTATATAGTAATATCGTGCCTTGAATGTATGTTTATCTTGCTTTATTTTCCTGAGAGCTGACTTTTCACATTTTTCTTACCACAGACAACTTGATGCATTACTTGAATATGGATGCATTGCTGATTTCCATCTGTTCATGTGTTCCGATAATGATGTTCTTGCTCAAAATAAAATGTCTATTCACTGTTTTTGAAGTTAAACCATGATAGGTCAACTGATACTTTCCAGGGACCACACTGTAGTCAATGAAACATGGTAAATTCTTTTATAGGAAATTATTCTTGTAAAATAAAGGCACAAAATATTCAATGGTAAAGGCTGTATATAAAAACGGTAAAACTATATAAAGTAAAAGATATCAAGATGTAAAACAGTGTTTCCAACCACTTCAGGTCAGATACACATTAATTCATAAAAAATGTCAAAATATGTAGAGTTGCACAAGCTCAAGCCAAACAAAATCCCAGCAGATAGAAGTCCCACCTCTATCCAAGAGCATATTTATAACTGATAGCTATGAGATCAGGGAAAATCCATTTTTATCCATGGAGTAACACTGAGAAATCCATATTCTAGGGCAGGGTACAATATCCCTATTCTATATAGATGACACTACCTCTCAACAGATATTCTGCTTCTCCAGGTTATACCAACTTTCATCTTCAGTTCCACACTGTTTCCTGTACCTTTCCCTCGGCATGAATTCTACATGCATCATCAATTATAGTCAAATTATAAAAATAATTATATAAATAATATAAAGATTTACTAATATTAATTAATTAATATTATAATTATCATATAAATAATTGTATAAATAAATAATGTAATTATTTAAAATTATAAATCAAATGATCTATTCTCTGTATCATGATTCTTGTGGATTTTTTCTTCATCTGCTGCAAAAAGAAGCTTCTTTGATAAGAAGTGAGAACTATAAAACATGCAGCTGTAACAACAAGTGTTTAGAAGCACTAACACTATAAAAGTGGTACCACTCTAAGAGTGGTAGCAATAGACTCCTTTCTATGCTCAATGACCTCACCAACCAAGGAGAGTTGGCTAGTTATACTCTTAGGCATGCATTCCATTCTATCGAGAAGGCCATAAGAAATATCATGAAAACTTTTCAACATCCTTACAAGTTAAGGACATTTAAATCATAACCATATTGAGATTTCAGCCTACTGTAGAAAGAAAAACTGCTAACAAGTACTGGTAAGTTGGTGGGGGAAAAAACTCCATTTAATATCAGGGGGATCCTGAATCTGTGTGATCTCTAAGAAAATCTGTATCAGAAACTATAGAAACTTAAGATTCATAATGTAAACTTCATGTTCTATAGCAACTTTTTAGTACTTCTACAAGGAAATAAAATGTAAACCTACTCAAAACTAAGTGAGTTTTGTCCATGTTTAAAGTAAATACTACCCCAAGTTCTGTGCTGAGCAGATTGCTATTTGATACTGACATCATTTTTCCCTATTACATTTTTATGCTAATGTATTCAATAATTTAAGTAGGTCAGTTTTATAAAATAAAAGGTACTTCAGCAGCTCTCTGCTCTCAGGCCCCCTGGAGGGGAGTTCTCGCCGCCTGGTCGGGCAGACACTCCTGAAGCAGCAGAGCGGAGGAGACCACCAACGCTGCCCACCCCTGCCCATATCCCTGGCCCAGGAGGAAATTGTATACGGCCTCTGGGTACCCGTAGAGGAGGGCCCAGGAGCAGCAGATCCACTGCGTCTGAGACACCGCACCTGAAGGGACCGACCAGATAAACAGTTCTCTGCACCCAAATCCCATGGGAGGGAGAGCTAAACCTTCAGAGAGGCGGACACGCCTGGGAAACCAGAAGAGACTGCACGCTGCACACAGTTCTGACCCCAGAGGAAAACGAAAACAAAAGCTCTCTGGAACCCAGGTGCACGGAACCTCCTGGAAAGGGCGGCGCAGATCTTCCTGGTTGCTGAGGCCGCGGAGAGCTCATAGGCAACACCCCGCGAGCAAACTTGAGCCTGGGGACCACAGGTAAGACAAACTTTTCTGCTACAAACGACTTGCCTGGGGAACTCAGGTCACACAGAGGCGGAGTTCCTCTGGGGCCGGACACTTCCGGTGTTTGGCCAGAGTCCCGGACCAGCGGAGGATCCCTGCCTTCAGCAGCTCTCTGCTCTCAGGCCCCCTGGAGGGGAGTTCTCGCCGCCTGGTCGGGCAGACACTCCTGAGGCAGCAGAGCTCACAGGAACAGCTGAAGACCTGTAGAGAGGAAAAACTACACGCACGAAAGCAGAACACTCTGTCCCCATAACTGGCTGAAAGAAAACAGGAAAACAGGTCTACAGCACTCCTGAAACACAGGCTTATAAGACAGTCTAGCCACTGTCAGAAATAGCAGAACAAAGTAACACTAGAGATAATCTGATGGCGAGAGGC